>NW_026732700.1:0-32500 GCF_028476545.2 Physella acuta | reverse complement strand
TCATTTTCAAAAATTACTTTAAAATAAACCGGGAGTGATCTCCCCTAAACTTTCTCGAATATTTTTATATAAAATAACAGGGGATGGAAACTCGGGCTATAGACATGATTTTTAATCCATTTTAAATACTTAAAGTTTTAAAAATAGAATAAAATCTCGTAGACAAATTAATTGCACACCAAGTGAACGCCAAATAAAAAAGCGCATAATAGTGCGCAATATTATTAGTACTTTTAAAATTTACATTAGTTTTTTTGAGAAATCGGAAGTAGCGTAAAGTACTACTTCCAGTCAACGGAAATTACTCAAAATTTAACAGAAGGTAGAGAATTAGATTTTTTACTCACATGTGAAATTTTATTTATCTATCTGAAATAGTACTCAAGTTATAGGCTTTTGAAAACTTCAAAGTAGGAAAAGTACCACTTCCGGTTATCGGAAATCGCTTAAAAGTTGATACGGATCTACAATTTTGATAAAATACTTTTATATGAAATTTCATCAACCTAGCTGTAACGGTACTCAAGTTATCGTGTTTAAACACGGACAGACAGACAGACACACAGACAGACACACAGACATACGGACAAGATTGCAAAATTATGTTTTTCCGTATCAATGAGGTGTAAAACGTCGAAATTTGTAAAAATCTCGATTTTTTTTGCACGATTACAAGACTTTCTCTATACTTCGTATATACGAGAAAGTAAAACTGAAAACGTGTGACGTAACTTTTTAACCCTCTCCCTTTCCACCCTTTTCCCTACAGAGTATCTTCCGGGCATCCCCTCCCCCCCCCCCCCCGAACGAAATGGAATTTATATAGAATGTATATACTTTAAGCAGTGTCCGCCCCCTTCCCCCGAAAGTTTTTGTTCGCCCCCCCCCCCCCCCACGGAGAAGAAAGTCTGTAAGAAACACTGAATGGAATATAGAAAACATATACTCTCACCAGTGTCCGCTCCACACCCCGGAAAATTTAGTCCGCCCACCCCGCCGTTACACTGTTCCCCTCGTCACATGTATTAAAACACCGAACCCTTCCGTTCCCATTGTCAAGTCATTAATTTAATGCCGGCTCGTATGCCATTATTTTTATTAGGTACTGATTTGATATACTATTAGTATGCCAAGAAAAGATAACTGGTAATTTGCAGACGGGAGTTATTTCCCTTTTGTCGATGCGATTAGTCAAGAGAAGTTAAGTAAACATTGCTAGAACCATCAGTTAACCGAATGAAATAGTCAGGTGAGTGTGTGTGTGTGTGTGGGGGGGGGGGGGGGGGGTCATGTGAATCAAATACAAGAACATTAGTTGAACATTATGAAGGGGTTGTACACAGGGTATAAGTTGCATAATTAGCGAGGCGGGGGGGGGGGGGGTCAAATATGTTTCAGACCAGGCTACCCCCAGTAGAGAAAATACGATTTCGTTTTGATTTTGAAAATAAAGAGAGATTTTAAAACGCGGCGTGTACGTTTGTTGTAAGACGATTAAAAGCAAGACATGACCTTGAAAATTTGATCAGAAAAAGGGGGTCGACGGGGTCGGGTGGGTTAAGCTAAACCGAAAGTCCCTCTGCTGCTCCATAGCTGGGGACAAGTCTTCTAGGGGAGAACTCGACAGCTAGGGACAGCCACCCGTATAGGAGAGACAACTCGATAGCTGGGGACAAGTCTTCTGGGGAGACAACTCGATAGCTAAGGACAACAAGTCTTCTAGGGGAGACAACTCGATAGCTGGGGACAACAAGTCTTCTAGGGGAGACAACTCGATAGCTGGGGACAACAAGTCTTCTAGGGGAGACAACTCGATAGGTGGGGACAACAAGTCTTCTAGGGAAGACAACTCGATAGCTGGGGACAACAAGTCTTCTAGGGGAGACAACTCGATAGGTGGGGACAACAAGTCTTCTAGGGAAGACAACTCGATAGCTGGGGACAACAAGTCTTCTAGGGGAGACAACTCGATAGCTGGGGACAACAAGTCTTCTGGGGGAGACAACTCGATAGCTGGGGACAGCCACTCGTATAGGGGAGACAACACGATAGCTGGGGACAACAACTCTTCTAGGGGAGAAAACTCGATAGCTAGGGACAGCCACTCGTATAGGGGAGACAACTCGATAGCTGGGGACAGCCACTCGTATAGGGGAGACAACTCGATAGCTGGGGACAGCCACTCATGTAGGGGAGACAACTCGATAGCTGGGGACAGCCACTCGTATAGGGGAGACAACTCGATAGCTGGGGACAGCCACTCGTATAGGGGAGCCAACTCGATAGCTGGGGACAGCCACTCATATAGGGGAGACAACTCGATAGCTGGGGACAGCCACTCGTATAGGGGAGCCAACTCGATAGCTGGGGACAGCCACTCATATAGGTGAGACAACTCGATTGCTGGGGACAACAACTCTTCTAGGGGAGACAACTTGATAGCTGGGGACAGTCACTCGTATAGGGGAGACAACTCGATTGCTGGGGACAACAACTCTTCTAGGGGAGACAACTCGATAGCTGGGGACAACAACTCTTCTAGGAGAGACAACTCGATAGCTGGGGACAGCCACTCATATAGGTGAGACAACTCGATTGCTGGGGACAACAACTCTTCTAGGGGAGACAACTTGATAGCTGGGGACAGTCACTCGTATAGGGGAGACAACTCGATAGCTGGGGACAGCCACTCATATAGGTGAGACAACTCGATAGCTGGGGACAACAACTCTTCTAGGGGAGACAACTTGATAGCTGGGGACAGCCACTCGTATAGGGGAGACAACTCGATAGCTGGGGACAACAACTCTTCTAGGCGAGACAACTCGACAGCTGGGGACAACAACTCTTATAGGTGAGACAACTCGATAGCTGGGGACAACTCTTCTAGGGGAGACAACTCGATAGCTGGGGACAACAACTCTTCTAGGAGAGAAAAGTTGATAGCTGGGGACAACAACTCTTCTAGGAGAGACAACTCGATAGCTGGGGACAACAACTCTTCTAGGGGAGACAACTCGATAGCTAAGAACAGCCACTCGTATAGGAGAGACAACTCGATAGCTAGGGACAACAACTCTTCTAGGAGAGACAACTCGATAGCTGGGGACAACAACTCTTCTAGGAGAGACAACTCGATAGCTGGGGACAACAACTCTTCTAGGAGAGACAACTCGATAGCTAGGGACAACAACTCTTCTAGGAGAGACAACTCGATAGCTGGGGACAACAACTCTTCTAGGAGAGAAAACTCGATAGCTTGGGGCAGCAACTCTTCTAGGAGAGACAACTCGATAGCTGGGGACAACAACTCGTATAGAGAGACAACTCCAAAATTAAACAACTGCTGCCTGTTGTTTGTTCTTGGTTGGAAAAAGGCTATGAAAGCTAATCCTAATAGAAAAGCAGGCTGAAATCGGAGTCAACGGACCATATGGCGCATAACACGTAATACTTAATTGTATTGGAGGGAATTTCTTTCAATACCAGAATTACGAACGAAGAAAAAGAAGAACAGAAAAAAACAATGATCGAAGTATAATGCTTCTAAAGTATTCACAACATGACAGGCGATTTTAAAATAAAAAACAAGAATTACCTTGATAATTGAAACAGGAAAACTGATGTACATATTGAGCAATAGGGAAACTGACATGACCAAACCATCTTGAATATTCATACCGCATCATTTCATAACACAACCACATCAACAGCCACACGGGGGTAACTACCACATGTAACCAGGCCACGTAACCACACGAAACCACACCGTGAGCCGTGGGTTACACGGGAGCACGCGTCCACATGCCTAGTCAACAAGCCGGACAAACAGCCGGACAAACAGCCGGACAAACAGCCGGACAATGGAGCATATACGTCTAGTGTTTGCCCTCGTATGTCTCGACGTACGAACTCCTGACCTGGCCACGCTTCAGTAAACAAACGGTGGAGAACTTTTAACACAACAGGTAACCAGTCTAGGAAATGTTAGCACAACTTTAACTGTTAACTTCAACAGTTCATTGTTCGACAAGCTTGTACCATTTATATATATATATATATATATATATATATATATATATATATATATATATATATATATATATATATATATATATATATATATGAATAGTTTTTCAAAAGTTTATTTACTGCATCACAATAGTACGCACAATTAAAATGATAAGTACTTTTTGTTTGTATTCCTGCCATGGCTTAGGTCGAACTTAGGTCGAGCTTAGGTCGAGCTTATGTCGAGTTTAGGTAGAGCTTATGTCGAGCTTAGGTCGAGCGAATATTTGCAAACAAGTTGCCTAACACAAAGCAATTTTAGCTCAAGCCAAGTGGAATGATTCATTACGCGCGATATTGTAAACTTGTGATTAAAATAATCTTTGAAACGTCAATACGGTTACATTGTGACAGCTACTTTATTTGTTGATAATTAGGAAGATCTTATTTAGAATAGTCATGACGAAAAATAAAGATATTGGCCTACTTGTTTTTGAAGATAATCTGAATGACAGGTTAGACTTAATGAAACAAGAGGTGCGAGGTTAGAATTAATGAGATAAAATGTGAGGTTAGAATTGATGAGATAAAATGTGAGGTTAGAATTGATGAGATAAAATGTAAAGGCTAGCATTGATGAGATAAAATGTGCGAGGTTAGAATGAATGAGATAAAATGTAAAGGTTAGAATTAATGAGATAAAATATGAAAGGTTACAGTTAATGAGATAAAATATGAGAGGTTAGATATAAATGAGATAAAATGTAATAGGTTAGAACGAATGAGATAAATGCGAGAGGTTAGAATTAATGAGATAAAATGTAAGAGGTTAGAATTAATGAGATAAAATGTAAGAGGTTAAAATGAATGAAAAAATAGTATGAGAGGTAAGAATTAATGAGATAAAATGTGTCTCGAGATTCGGTATCTATTTATAAAATTCCAATCACTAAACGTGAGTACTCACTACAACATGCACGGGTCCACGACATGGCTCACCCTGACCACAAATAGAAGAGACGGGCTTTGGTCTCACGCGCAGCGTTTAGGATATTGGTTTCGGTCGGTTGCTCACACGTTCACACACACGCGCACACACGCAGACACACACAGAGGTGAGTGACTGCTCACTAGGACATCACGCTGTATGCACCTGTTGCAACCACATGCTGGAGTGGTTGATATGTGGGCCTACATCACCCCACAGGCAAGAGGGTGATTGAAATGTGGACCTACAAGCAAGATAATGATTGGAATGTGGACCTACAAGCAAGATAATGATTGAAATGTGGACCTACAAGCAATATAATGATTGAAATGTGGACCTACAAGCAGCAAGATAATGATTGAAATGTGGACCTACAAATAAGATAATGATTGAAATGTGGACCTACAAGCAGCAAGATAATGATTGAAATGTGGACCTACAAGCAAGATAATGATTAAAATGTGGACCTACAAGCAAGATAATGATTGTAATGTGGACCTACAAGCAAGATAATGATTGAAATGTGGACCTACAAGCAAGATAATGATTGAAGTGTGGACCTACTAGCAAGATAATGATTGAAATGTGGACCTACAAGCAAGATAATGATTGAAATGTGGACCTACAAGCAAGATAATGATTGAAATGTGGACCTACAAGCAAGATAATGATTGAACTGTGGACCTACAAGCAAGATAATGATTGAAATGTGGACCTACAAGCAATAGAATGATTGAAATGTGGACCTACAAGCAATAGAATGATTGAAATGTAGACCCTCATCAAATCACAAGCTAGAGAATGATTGAAACGTAGACCAACGTCACACCACTAGCAAGAAAATGATTGAAATGTGAACCCCCATATCGTCAAATGTAAACCCACAACACGACACAAACAAAAGGACCATTGAAGTGCGGACCCACAAGAGGCCAAACGTACACCAACATCACAACACAAGTGAAGGGTTACCAGTACCCAGTTTGAGTTCGTGGGTTATTTTTAATGTACTCCCTGGCTGGCGGAGACAGGAACAATTTTCTCACTTAAAGGCGATCACTTGAAAACGTATTTAATCAAAGAAAAATAATTATTGAACGGAAACATCGATATTAAATTCAACTTCATGATAAAAATGTAGACCTATTTATAGCAAAAACAAGAAAATTTTAATTTAAAAGGAATCCCTTTTATTATATATCTGGCTCGTGATGTAGTAAGGGTATGCTAATCTGCATTATTGCTAATTTGATCAAAGTCCCACAGTTGTTGCTAATGAAAAGGATGATTGAAATGATTTTAATTTTTTTTTTTTTTTTTTTTTTTTTTTTTTATGTCTGGGAAAAATTATTTAATACTGCATTGTATTAATTTAATAAATGAAATAACTGATCTAAATGTACATTGATTTGCATTTTTAAAATAGGCAATAAAGTAATTTTTTAAATACTAAAAATGTCTTTGTGTCATTTGAATCACTAAATTTTATTTTCTGGGAAAATAATCATGATAATGTTTGTTAAAATGCTGTGGAGGACTAAAATTTCAAAATTCTAACATATTTTAAACTGGTATTAACAGTTATCATACATCTTTACATTAGTGCTGCTGTTGCAATTTAATTATTTTCAACATCCATTCACTATACAAAGGCATCACACATTATGATTCATTCAAAGATGAATTAACATGAATATTATAACAAGTTATGAGAAAAAATAAATTTACATTTTTTTTATTTTGGGCTTCAAGCCATTCATTTTCCTGCAAGAGCTCCCTCTTAGCTCGCATTTCTTCAATATTTTTAAGTAATTTTGGATCATCTGGTGGAAATATCTGTGCCCTTTTTTCCATCATCCATTGTTCAAAAAATACTGGCTGATTAAACAAGTAAAATAAACCAACATGAAAGCTGACATACATTGCCATCCGAAAAACTTCCAACTTCCATCCACCCATCGTAATCTTAAGATCAAATGATATTCGAGTGTTTTGTAGAATGTCTTAAAATGCCTAACATTTGATAAACGAAGCTAAATCATAGCCAAAGAGTCAATGATTGATAGATCTAGTTCATGGGTCGGCAACCTTTTGAAGTGGAAGAGCCAAAAGTTACAATTTTCAAAATTTCCCTTCTTTTAAAGAGCAACTAACATTATTTTTATTTTAAATATTTTGTTTTATTAAGATTATTAGTATTTGTTCAAGGAGCTGGAGAGCCGCATCTTGATATCAAGGGAGCCGCATGCGGCTCGCGAGCCGCAGGTTGCCGACCCCTGATCTAGTTGATGATATTGTTATAGAAATGGTTATTCGGAAATTATGGTAGATATGTGCAAATTATTTTTTTTTAAATAAATTGAAAAAGAATACAAAGTATTGATTGGTTACAAGAGACGACAGCCTCAGTAAATGCGATTACCTATAAAATATTTAATCCAAGGAAAAAAAATTATTGTGATCCTTAACCATAGAAACATCGATATTAAATTCAATTATTGAAAAAAAAAATTAAACTATAGATGACAAAACAAAACAATTTTAGTTTAAAATTTAACTATGATACATTTGGCTCGTGATGTGATGAGGGTCTGTTAATTAGAATTGGTGCTAATTTGATCACAGTCCCACAGTTGTCGTTAATGAAAAGGATGATTGAAAACGAAGACGAACTCATTGGTTGACAAATAAACCGGTAGTGATCTCCCCTAAACTTTCTCGAATATTCTTATATAACACTACGGGGTATGGTAACTCGGGATAAAGACAATATTTTAAATCAATTTTTAATTATTTAAACTTTTTAAAAATAGAATAGAATCTCGTAGAAAAAAGAATTGCACACTAAGTGACCGCCACACAAAATGTGCATAAAAGTGCGGAATATTATTAGTACTATATAAATTCACATGCGTTTTTTTTTAGAAATCGGAAATAGCGAAAATTACTACTTCCGGAAGTTACTGAAAATTTGAGGGAAGGCAGAGAATCAGATCTTTTACTTCTATGTAAAATTTCATTTATCTATCTGAAATAGTACTCAAGTTATAGGCTTTTGAAAAAATTGAAAGTAGAAAAGGTTCCACTTTCGGGTATCGGAAATCGCTGAAAAGTAGATACGGATCTACAAATTTGATATAATACCTATATATGAAATTTCATCAACCTATCTGTAACGGTTCTCAAGTTAGCGTATTCACAGAGACACACTTACACACACACACACATACGGACATGATTGCAAGACTACATTTTACGACTTAGAGAGGTGTAAAACGTCGAGATTTGCAAAGATTTCGATTATTATTTTTTTGCACGATTGCAATACTTTCTCTATAATTTGTATACGAGAAAGTAATAGGAATAATTGTTTCATAAAAGGCGATTACCTCAAAAATATTTAATCCAAAAAGTTGTTATCCTTAACCATAAAAACATCAAAATTAAATCCAATTATTGAACGAAAATGTAGACCTATATATGACAAAACAAATTTTTTTTAAATTTCAAATTAAACTATGATATATTTGGCTCGCGATGTAGTGAGAGTCTGCTAATTAGCATTGTATGCTAATCTTATCACAGCCCCACAGTTGTCGTTAATGAAAGCCTGGTGATTTAGCGACAGCCAACGCATGCACGTTCACAGACAATAAAACAAACAGCCCAGCCTAAATCGATTGGTACGATCGCCGCTAAATTATGTCAAACTGTATGCAAGGAACGACGAAATATGCGGTACGTTCATTAAACACATTGCTAAGACGGTGAGAAAAATGTTAATTTTTAAATTTACCTTCCCACGGTCGTACTAAACACATTGATCTCTCTTTCTCCTTGTATTATATATATATATATATATATATATATATATATATATATATATATATATATATATATATATATATATATATATATATACATATATATATATATATATATATATATATATATATATATATATATATATATATATATATATATATATATATATATATATATATATATATACACATATATACATATATACATATATACATATATACATATATATATATATATATATATATATATATATATATATATATATATATATATATATATATATATATATATATATATATATATATATATACATATATATATATATAAAATTATATATAATTATATATATATATATATATGTGTGTGTGTATGTGTGTGTGAATGTATGAGTGTGTCAGTATATGTGGCGATGTTATGCCAAACACATCTATCAGATGACCAAAGCGATAATCGTTTGGTGACCATGTATTATGATTTATGTCATAGATACTCAGTCATCGCATAAGTTGAAAACCTTACTTTGTAGAAATTTGTTATCCAAGCTAAGTCGACAAATATTTTAAATAAAATTCTCCTTTTTTTCTAAACAATATGAGATAGTTATGCATGTTTATTTACATTTTTGTGATAAAATTTAAAAACAAAATATGATCTAGTTATGCATGTTATTTACATTTGTGTGATAAAATTAAAAAAAATAACCAAATTGTCATTGGCTTTGTTTTGATAGAGCGCGAGACTGCTAACCTGAAAGTCTCAAGTTTGAATCCAGGTTCAAAGTAAAGTCTGACAAAAAAAAAAACACATAATCAAGCTTTGTATAGCCACATTTATTTTTAAAAGTTTTCTTTTAAATTCAACTAAACATTCAATTGAATCAACCATTCGAGACTATTGGAGACTATTCTAGTTGGGGGTTCATTAAGAAGTTATTGAAATAAAATGAGAGGTAGCTCATCTTATATGAGAATGCCATTAAATTTTTATGGTTTTATGATGAATTGTGAAAAAAAAAGTAATATACCCCTTTCCCTATCAAGAAATTGTTCAAAAGTTAATAGTACCTTCAGTATAGAAAATAATACTATTTTTTTTTATTTCTTCCTCCTAACAGTAATCAAGTTCTCGTTTTCACACTGAAGAAGAGTAAAATACCATTTCTGGTTACCAGAAATAACTCAAAAATTGCCAGACACCAGCGTATATGCATGCAAAATTTCGTTTAATTCAAAAAATTAGAGAAATATAAGTAGAGAATCTTAAATATGAAATGTCCTTAACCATCTTAAATGGTACTCAAACTATCATGTTCTCGATGAGTAAAGAATTATTCCGGTCACCGGAAACTATTTGAAACTCGATAGAAGCATGCGTAAACAAATACTTCCTATAAACTCTGCATACGAGAAAGTAAAAATCAAACAACAAAAGAGGTCATAGGTCTAGTTCTTCTGGCTCTTTAAGTGCTGGAAACCTTCGGGGGGCGGGGAGAGGTGGCGGGTGTACGGTGTACCAGTTCGTAACGCTTGACTAGTGTTGCACTTTCTTGCGTCTATTCAGGCTCGGCTTATCATCTGGGTAAACTTTGACTAGAGCAGGGTTGTGGTGTGACGTTTTTACACAGGTGTGTTGTGCCATTTGACTACAGCGGGCTAGGCGTGTGATATTTTTCCTGCATGTGTTGTACAATTTGACTACCTTGGCTGGTTGTGTGATATTTCTACCTAAATTTATTATGTCATTTGACTACCTTAACTGATCGTGTGATGTTTTTACCTACTTGTGTTGTTGCCTTTCTTGTCCGCTTGTCTACGGTGTTTTAAAAAGTGTTCACGTTTCATTACATGTTGAATATTTTTTCTACTTTTTACTAATACATAAAACATTTTAATTATCGATTAGCCCTCGAAACATTTTTATATGCTAGGCCTACTGCATGCGACAATATAACATGTTTGTTAAGGTTTAAGTTAGAGGTAAGAGGTAAGTTATTCGGGTAAGGGATACGTTAGGCAAAAGCTAGTATCATGTTTAGTGTGATTGTTTAAGTGCTACAACATAAACAGACAATGGATGATGTTGAGACGTCCGTCTTTATTAATGTTTTCTTTGTAGAAAAAAATTCTACGCACGCCTATAGTTTTAATATTTTAATCTGGAATGTTAAAATTAAATTAGATTACATGAGAATTTTGAAAAAAAAAAACAAAAAGCTTATGTTAATTAAAATTGTTGCAATGTGGCAGAAAGAGGGGTGGGTGGTAGCAGATACTAGTCCATTATTGTAATCACTTTATCTAATAAATTAGTTATAAATTTAAGATCGATGAGTAGTAAACTGATTTATCATTATATTTAATACTGACACTAACGTGAAAGTTATCGACAACCATGTACTTTATAAATCTTGTAGCAGTAAATGAGCAGCTCTCCACTGTTTTAATACTTTTACTTTATCTTAAAATTAACTCTGACCCTAGTCTTAACCATATACCACTGTGTAGCCTAAAGTTAAGGGACGGTGTGGCCTAGCGGTAGAGAGCTAGACTGGTTCAAATTAGTGGAACGTCCCTGAGTCCACCCAGTTCTGATGGGTACCTAACTTACGTTAGGGAAACAAAGACGGCTGGGCATAGTGCGGACCACGCTATCCCTTCATATGCCGTGGTCTCAGAATCAGATGAACTCTACTTAATCTGCCCCATGTGACTAACCTTAACTCTACCTTAATTAAACCACTATCATAACCTTAACGCTTTAAAACTCAGTACGTCAAAAATCAGCGACATCGGCTTAACAAATTACAAACACGCACGTACGGCTAATCGACAAAGCGCTCGATAACTAGTAAATCATAACATAACTCACGTGTCACACATACGAAAAGTTTACGTCCAACACGTGACATATTCAGCTGTCCACATACAAGTGGGTCACACATCAACATACAGGTGGGTCACACATCAACATACACTACACACACCATTTCGGTGGGCCATTGAAATGTAAATAGATTTATAAATAGTCAAACTCGAAACCTGCTTGCTTGCCTGGCAAGGGGAGACTATCAACATTAAAAAAAAAGATAAGGTTCGATAACTCTTTAGTGTTAGCTGGGACCCATAAAAACGGGTACATGGAGTGTGTATGTGTGTGTAGGGGGGGGGGGGGGTGGGCAGCGTTTCTTTCAGGTATCTCTTCGGCGGGCACCGCCCCCCTCTCGCCCCACCCACAAGGCCCACCTACACCCCCCCCCCCCAACGAAATAGATACTATACTTTTATCAGTGCCCACCCCGCCCCCATCCCCTTAAATTTAGCCCCCCCCTCCCTAAGTTTCTAATGCCCCCCCCCCCCCCATCTCCCTGGATAAAAAGAATGAAAGAAACACGGGAGAGGGAGGTTTATTAATATGATATTTCAGATAGAACCAGACTTTAGTTTTAGTATAGTGGAGTCAGTCATGCAGTAAGTCGAAAAAAAAATTACCTGATAAAATGTTGATCATACGATGAATTAATTGATGCAGGCATATTGGATCGCAATCACACTTTCAGGGGGGTAGGTGGGAAGCTAGTCCTTTTATACCCTTCAATAGACCGATGCTGCAGTTTTTATATTCCACATTGTGTGTAAAGAATTGTTGTAAATAGAGAATCCAATATGTGGTGCGGATAATAATTGCGGCAGTACCTCGCGCGGGTCATGGGTCGATACACGGGTCATTATTATAAAGACTAATATAATTGTCCGCTCTATTCTACACACATTAAACTGAATAGAATCGCGTAGAAAACTATTGCCAACAAAAAATGATATAAAATATAACATTCTTATGGTTTTTGAGAAATTGGAAATAAAGTACCACTTCCGGTTACCGGAAGAAACCTATGAAAACAATATAATCTGTCTCTGTGAAAGTTTGTTCACCCAACTAAATGGTACTCAGGCTATCGTGTTGACAGACAGACAGACAGGCAGACAGGCAGGCAGGCAGGCAGGCAGACAGACAGACAGACAGACAGACAGACAGACAGACAGAAAGACAGACAGACAGACAGACAGACAGACAGACAGACAGACAGACAGACAGACAGACAGACAGACAGACAGACAGACAGACAGACAGACAGACAGACAGACAGACAGACAGACAGACAGACAGACAGACAGACAGACAGACAGACAGACAGACAGACAGACAGACAGACAGACAGACAGACAGACAGACAGACAGACAGACAGACAGACAGACAGACAGACAGACAGACAGACAGACAGACAGACAGACAGACAGACAGACAGACAGACAGACAGACAGACAGACAGACAGACAGACAGACAGACAGACAGACAGACAGACAGACAGACAGACAGACAGACAGACAGACAGACAGACAGACAGACAGACAGACAGACAGACAGACAGACAGACAGACAGACAGACAGACAGACAGACAGACAGACAGACAGACAGGCAGGCAGACAGGCAGGCAGGCAGGCAGGCAGGCAGGCAGGCAGGCAGGCAGGCAGGCAGGCAGGCAGGCAGCCAAGCAGCCAGGCAGGCAGACAGGCAGACAGACACACAGAGACGGAAACACGGACGGACGCACGAAAACGCGGGGGTGGGGGGTGGGGCAGGGAGCGTTAAGGCACTTAAAGAGGTGTATAACGTCGAGATTTCTCAAAATATCGATTTCTTTTTTTTTTTTTGTTGTTGTTGTACGGTTACAATACTTCCTCAATATATCGTATACGCAAAGGGGTCACGGTATTCGAATATGGGTCATGGTTCACGATATGCGGAAATTGGGTCATGGGTTACGTTACCCCAATAGAGGTCATTGCGAGTATGGGCCATTGATCAGGATATACAAAAAAGGGGGGCTATGGGTCACGATATGCATATGTGGGACACTATATGCATATATATGTGTCACGATATGCCTCTATAAGGGTCAAAACGACTTGAAGCCGTGTCACGGTATTGTTATGTTGTTTACTATGTGCCCCCGTTTTTGTGAGTAGTCTGATGAGTATGTTTTACCAGCCCCTGTTCTAACACATGTTTTCTGTGGCTTCTAGTGAGATTCTGGGCCCTGAATGTTATTAAAATAAAGCAGTTAGCGCCAGTACGGTGTTCAAAACATTCTCTGTTCCTTCCCCTTTGTAATCGGGCAATTTATGTGGGCTATATAATTTAACAGCGTATGTGGTGCACATTTACACTCTGTTATAAAAAGCCATGATTTATATAGATTATAGCCCGATATTGAATCATCCTGTTATACATAGTTCTAGTTTAGAAAGCCCTGCAGGTGAAGTAGAGTTCCCCTGTCCCCCTTGTGTGGGATGGTTTGGTCGAATGGTAGAGCGTTTGACTGCTAACTTGAAAGTCACGAGTTCAGATCCCGGACTCGAGTCCGTACGACGGACTTGAGTCCACACAGCTCTGATGGGTACCTGGCTCGCAATAAGGAAAGTAAAGGCGGCTGGGCGTATACACAAATTACTGTGTAAACTACAAATGGTGTGTAAACTACACACACAGTCGGTGATTATCATTTACATTATTCGTATAAAACGCCAACTTATATAACAAATTGTCACAAAGTTGTCACAAAGTTGTCACAAGTTGTCACAAGTTGTCACCAGTTGTCACAAGTTCTCACAAATTCTCACAAATTCTCACAAATTCTCACAAATTCTCACAAATTCTCACAAATTCTCACAAATTCTCACAAATTCTCACAAATTCTCACAAATTCTCACAAATTCTCACAAATTCTCACAAATTCTCACAAATTCTCACAAATTGTAGCAAATGTTCATGTAATGCAGCAGGTATGTGTCATCCCATGTCAACCACTGTCACTTAATGTCACCGGGTGTCACGTTGACTCACGCGCAGTCACGTGTTTTAACAACTCACCCCACACGTGCTCAGCCCCCACCTCACCCATCCTTTACCTTACTCGTAAGAACTGAAGACATGCGTGTCTTCATCATTAATAAAACACGCTTAATTAGCCTAAAATCGATGTCGACGCGTGTTCATGTGATATGGTTGTAAGTACTAAGCGGTTTCCACTGCAAAATAACAATGAAATATTTTAGTTATACCATTTATTATTAATGTTTGGTTCTATTTATAATTGTATTTGCTTTTATCAGTTTTCTTGAGTTTGCTAATAATTTCACATTATATAACAGCTATTTTGAGTGGGTACTTCTTTTAGGCATCTTTTCGGGGGTGGGGGTGGCACGTCCACCACTTCCACCCCCCCCCCCCCACACACACACACACCTACCCCAAGAACACACCGACGATGAAACAAACCATGTCGACTATTCCCTCAAGCTACCCCAAGAAAAAGAAATTCATACTTTAACCATTGTCGTTGTCTTCCCCCCCCCCCCCCCCCCCCCCATCCGACCATGAGCAAAATGTCTGAGAAAAAACCATGGATATGGCGCTGTCAAGACCTGAATCAGATATTAAAAGCGCCAAAAGTGACAATGTGCTGGTAAATGATATGTGTTAGGATAGAAAATATAAGAGGTTGGTTTCCTCATTTCCTTGCGGTGTATAGAATAGCTCAATCCAGTAAATCCACCAACATCCACCAACATCCACCAACATCCACCAACATCCACCAACATCCACCAACATCCACCAACATCCACCAACATCCACCAACATCCACCAACATCCACCAACATCCACCAACATCCACCAACATCCACCAACATCCACCAACATCCACCAACATCCACCAACATCCACCAACATCCACCAACATCCACCAACATCCACCAACATCCACCAACATCCACCAACATCTACCAACATTTACCAACATACACCAACATCCACCAACATCCACCAACATCCACCAAAATCCACCAACATAGACCAACATCCACCAACATCCACCAACATCCACCAACATCCACCAACATCCACCAACATCCACCAACATCCACCAACATCCACCAACATCCACCAACATCCACCAACATCCACCAACATCCACCAACATCCACCAACATAGACCAACATCCACCAACATCCACCAACATCCACCAACATCCACCAACATCCACCAACATCCACCAACATCCACCAACATCCACCAACATCCACCAACATCCACCAACATCCACCAACATCCACCAACTTCCACCAACATCCACCAACATCCACCAACATCCACCAACATCCACCAACATCCACCAACATCCACCAACATCCACCAACATCCACCAACATCCACCAACATCCACCAACATCCACCAACATCCACCAACATCCACCAACATCCACCAACATCCACCAACATCCACCAACATCCACCAACATCCACCAACATCCACCAACATCCACCAACATCCACCAACATCCACCAACATAGACCAACATCCACCAACATCCACCAACATCCACCAACATCCACCAACATCCACCAACATCCACCAACATCCACCAACATCCACCAACATAGACCAACATCCACCAACATCCACCAACATAGACCAACATCCACCAACATAGACCAACATCCACCAACATCCACCAACATCCACCAACATAGACCAACATCCACCAACATCCACCAACATCCACCAACATAGACCAACATCCACCAACATCCACCAACATCCACCAACATAGACCAACATCCACCAACATCCACCAACATCCACCAACATAGACCAACATCCACCAACATCCACCAACTTCCACCAACATCCACCAACATCCACCAACATCCACCAACATCCACCAACATCCACCAACTTCCACCAACATCCACCAACATCCACCAACATCCACCAACATCCACCAACATCCACCAACATCCACCAACATCCACCAACATCCACCAACATCCACCAACATCCACAAACATCCACCAACATCCACCAACATCCACCAACATCCACCAACATCCACCAACATCCACCAACATCCACCAACATCCACCAACATCCACCCACATCCACCAATATCCACCATTATCCACTAGCATACACCTACACAACAGCTGTTTTTAAAGCTACTAACAGTGATAGAACACACCGACGATGAAACAAACCATTTACCCCCTGTCAGCTATTCCCTCGTCGAGTTACCACCAGGAGCTAGCACCCCACCACCACGTTATTACCCCCTAACCCTACCCCCCCCCCCCCCCATTACCCTGAAAGTAATTATCTCCTCCCTCGAAGTCATATATATATATATATATATATATATATATATATATATATATATATATATATATATATATGTATGTATGTATGTATGTATATGTCAAAAGAAATGTGTATTTTAGGTGTATAAAAAGAAATGTGTATTTAAGGTGTATGATATTTCATTAAGTTTAAAGAAAACACAAGACCTATACATATCCCATTAGAGCTCCGTATGTATTCAGTTCCATATGTATTCAGCTCCATATGTATTCAGCTCCATATGTATTCAGCTCCATATCCCTAGCCCTATATCTAACCGTAACTCTCAGTTTACCTCTATCTCTGACCTTAACTAAACCTAACCATCACTCAAACCCTAAACCCAAACCCTAAACCCAACTTGAACCTAGGTTCTAACGTAATCCCAATCCCTAACTCTACCCCTAACCCCCCAACCCTAACTTATCCATAACTAATCGCGTCTCAATCTCTGATTTACCAGGGAAGGGGGTGGGGGTTATCCACCCGGGGAGGGGGGGGGAAGGGGATGTCCTGTCAATATAGGTCGTGTAAACACCTCCCCCCTCCCCCCCCCCCCCTTCCACACAATATCCACCTCCTCCGAAATTGAATCTCCCCCCCCCCCCTTCCACACAATATCCACCTCCTCCGAAATTGAATCTCTCCCCCCCCCCCTTCCACACAATATCCACCTCCTCCGAAATTGAATCTCTCCCCCCCCCCCCTTCCACACAATATCCACCTCCTCCGAAATTGAATTTGCTATTTTTGTTAATAAACATCAACGAAATGATTAATGAAGTCTTTTTAAAATGTAATTTTATTTCATTAATTAATTAAGTGAGTCATTTAGATAAGATTTTAATATCATGTTTACTAGACTACATACTCAACACATACATTACACGTGGCGGGGGGGGGGGGCGTGGTAACACATGAATGTCTATGACATCTATTGTTGTATTACCTGACCACATAGAGACAACAGACACACAACACAATAAAACTAAAACTAGAATCGTTTATTAACACACCGTGTGGTAATTTATTGCAGGTTGCGATACTAATAGCATGAGCATACCGTACATAATGAGGTAATATGTCAGATATAATATAGATAATATAGATATAATATAACAAGTGACTTAATACCGGGTAGTTCTAGTTTTAGGATAAACACAAATGCGTATTTGATTCCGGTTAATCGGGGCACATTAGCGACGCGACCGTTTTGGTTTTAATAAGCGTTTTTTTCGATTATAAGGATCGTGAGCTTAGTTTAAAGTCGAGACTGACATATTTATATTGTGAGCTTTAAGATGTCGTATACACATATGATATATAAATAAACACGTGGAACACAAAAATATAAGATCTACCATTCATCAGGTAATGTGTTCTTAAAAACTAAATTTACAGCCACTTTGATATACACATATGATATAGGCTACAAAAAACACTTCGAACATACACATGTGATATAGGCTACAAAAAAACACTTCGAACATACACATATGATATAGGCTAAAAATAAACACTGCGAACATACACATATGATATAGGCTAAAAATAAACACTGCGAACATACACATATGATATAGGCTACAAGAACACTGCGAACATATACAGATGATATAGGCTACACATAAACACTGCGAACATACACATATGATATAGGCTACAAAAACATTGCGAACATACACATATGATATGGGTTACTAATAAACACTTCGAGCATACACATATGATATAGACTACAAATAAACACTTTGATATACACATATGATATAGGCTACACATAAACACAGCGAACATACACATAAGATCTACTATTCCACAAGTTCTGTGTTCAGTAAAAACTTAATTTACAACCAGATGGTTCAAACACTTTGCGCTGTGTCGTGTTGTTTAGTCAGGGGTGACTAAACAGGCACGGGTCACTGACTACAGATGAAGGAGTTTTGTTCCTCTGTGGTAAGGCGGGGGTGGGGGGGGGGGTGGGGGGGCGAAAGCTGCGAAATTTATCGCTACGAATCGTAAATCAATTAAGATTATTTTTTTAGACAAGAGAGGGATGGTGAAAGTGAGGATTTATAAACGTAAGAATAGCTATTTAAAAAAATCGCTGGATTTTAGTTATTTTACACGTAAACGATCGCATATTCTATATTATAGTTCACATATTTAGGCCTACAAAGAAAGTGAATTTTGGCTTTGGTTTTTTACCTCAAGTGTATCGATCCTATTAAACGATTGTGTGGTCCAATAAACAAATAATATAATGTTTACGTAATCGGATTTGTATCGGTTCAAAAGATTCAGTGCAAATACAACGCTGGTCCGATTACCCGGTAAAAAAAAAACAGTTTACATGAATGAATAGTTAATTAACTGTTCATTTTTTAAGTACAAGTCACTGATAAACTCAGTCTTGTTCATATTTTAAAACATTAATAATATTCATCGCATTTATAAAGTCATTAAAATTAGTCATTGTTAATTAGATTAATAAATTCGCGGATAAATCGATTATTTTTCATCTTTTAACTTGGTAATATGATGAAATCTTAAAGTCCGACAACTCCTTCTGGTCAAAGGGCCGGTAACCGAAGTGTTTCATTACGTCAGAGCAGTGACTTTGAATGAGGTTCACTTCATCAAAACTCAACACTTTCCTCCAAGCGTACGCCGTTTCCGTCGCGTTTTTCCGTGTCGTACATATGTTACAGTCATCTTGATTTCCGGCGAACGTTATATTCCAGATATATTCTTTGACAGGTGGTGTAAACTCAAGGTTTATAAATCCGTACAACTGTTGGGTCCTTGCTATTGGGTTCTCGATTATGTCCTCATAGCGAACTTGCATAACGCGATGAGGAAATTTGTGAAAAACTGTTTTGGAGACGTGTATGTCGGATCTCACTCGCTCGCAAAACGATTTGGTGTAGTTGTTTAATATTGTCCAGTCGAACTCCCCGAGTTGGTTTTGTGACCGGACGGTCCCACGGGGGTCTCGAACCAGGTACAGCACCTTGAAGTCGGGGTCAAGGTCCATCAGCTGACCCAGTTCCTGCATGGTGAGACGAATGACCTTGACCACCAGGTAGTTAGTCTGGCGACACTCCGGGTTGATGTCCTCGGTACAGCGTCGGAGATTGTTTAAACCTGCGAGAGATGGATGTATTTGATTGGTCTATCAGTCAGCTGTTGAGTCATCTAAAGAGGTTTGGGTACCCAGTAATATAGTCTACCAATATATAAATACGTGGTGCGGCCTAGCGGTAGAGCGCTAGACTGTTAACCCGAAAGTCTCGAATTCGAATCCGGGTTTAAGTCAGTAGAACGGCAATAGAACGTCAAAGAATCCACCCAGCTCTAATGGGTACCTAACTCATGTTAGGGAGCTTTGGTGACGATGCATGGCAATAAAAGTGGGGGGATAAATTATGTGTGACCTCACATTATGCGATTTATTTTAAAAAACTGCTTTTTTGCAGGGCTTTTAATATTTAAATAAACAATTTTTATAAACTGCTATGGAAATCCTCCAATTCATACAACAATGATCATGATTTGCTAACATGTTTTGTATAAAACATTCCCAGTTTTCATTCATACGGGAGACTACTCAATTAATACTTTCGGAAAATAAATCCTACCCTGATAACTTCCCCTTAGAGAAAAATAAAAAAAAATATGGGTGGAGTGTGTGTTCCATAAGGAGCAAAGAGGATTAAGTCAAGTCAAGTGTGTGTGTGTGGGGGGGGGGTTGGCTAATGCATGGCGTCATTTACGGGGGTGTTTTGACTTTTTATTACGGTGTGTGACGATGGGGAGGGAAGAGGGGGTATAGATCAGTTAAATAAATGATGACGTCGTTTACAGAGGTCATGTGTACTCACTTTCTTCCGTCACATTAAACACCCAGTTAGACATCAACGTTGTGTTTTCTGTAGCTGAAAGATGAAAAGTAAAATTAAACAAAACAAATAAAATAAAACACTTTGTCATTTATATTTGCAACTCACCTATATCCCCCCCCCCCCACCCCCCACTATATTACGTTTTTAAAATTATTAAAATATAAGCAGTTAATTTATTTCATGTACCAGCGTTTTGATGGGTTTCCTTTAATTATAATTATACAAATAATATATTATTGTTTAGTACAAAGTATTGATAATTGTAAGTGTTAACGCTGCGACGAAATATTTACACTGAAATAGAAAAGATGGCGGGTGTATTGTAGTACACAGTTTACAAACCTTGATGAGTCTAACAGGCTTCTAAGTTGCTTTTGTTTTTGCGTGAGGCTGTTGTAGATGGTATATGCCAAAGAGGTAGTGTTGTAATATTTACGTGTTTTATTGTACAAAAAAGTTTATAGCACAATTAAGGGTGGGGGTGGGGGGTATGCGTATTGGGTGACACCATTTTCGCGGCAACGCCACGTGAAAAACTTGCAAACGGACACTGACAAAAATTCATTGAATTAAAAACTAATTAGAGTCGTAAATACTTTTAAATATAAAAATGTCACCTTCAGACGATTGATTGTGTGTGTGTGCGAGGGGGGGGGGGAGAGGAGAAGAGAGGGAGGGGGATAACTACCATGAAGGAAGAAGAATCGTTGAAGAAAAAAAAACAATATGACATTTAGTACCTTCAACAACTGATTATGGATCATTAATCATGAATTCAATATTGAAATTTTAAATCCATCTTGCATTAAGAAATTTGTTTTAGTTACTTCTAGCACTAAGAAAAATGTTAAACCTATCTGTAGCACTAAGATAGATGATAAACCTACCTGTAGCACTAACCATATTTACCTGTAGCGTCAATGGAGCAGAGGCCGAATCCGTAGGTCGACACGCTACTGTGCATGTGATATTGCTGCGGAGACAAAAACCAAATGTTTAAAGTTGGACCTTGAAAACGTCAGCATCAAAGAAACAGGCGACATGATCTGCCAATTCACTAGTTCATAAGTGTGTGGGTGTGTCTGTGGTCAATGACATAGTATATATATATATATATATATATATATATATATATATATATATATATATATATATATATATATATATATATATATATATATATGCCTATATGTATATATGCCTATATATATATGCCTATATATATATATATCTATATATCTATGCCTATATATATATATATATATATATATATATATATATATATATATATATATAGGCATATATATATATAGGCATATATATATATAGGCATATATATATATATATATATATATATATATATATATATATATATATATATATATATATATATGTAACGAGACTATTTGCCTGTAGTGCCAAATGTTAACGAGTTCTGCTCGACAACGCCAAATGTTACCGAGTCTAACCACTCATTCTACACAACATCGACCACAGTATAGATACTCGAAGATGCAGGTTCGCTATTGATCCTTTTATTACATGAATCAAAGAAATGCTTCACAATAATATAATGAATCAAAAGGAATGCTTCACAATAATAGTCTGAATCAACTGACCCCCAACAGTCCTCACTAGTCTTCACATAACTGAATGCACATGTCTATCGTCCTTCTTAACACAATACGGCTAACCCGTTCAATAACCAACTTGATACTGCCTCACTGACTGACTGATCGAGAGAGAGAGACCGAGGCACAGCGACCATGAGCTCAGCCGTCGCCTTCCTATATATCCCCTTCGTATTCGTAGTCGTATTCGGTTCTATCATAATCGTAATCGTAATCGATTCTAGTCATTGCATCAGAATGTTAATTACGCCGCTTCTGTCGTACAGTCCGATTTAATAAGCCATCTGCATCCTGTCACATCAAAGTTGACAGACCGTATTGCGTTCTTATCGTATCGCTTCCCAAGATACTACGCCTTGGCTTTCTGATCGTTATCAGCCAACACCTGCGTTATTACATCAGTCGTGTCAAAGTTGACAGCGCTGTACTGCGTTCTTATGTCTCTGGTAACTTCCCCTAGTTACATCCACCCCTGCCTTTTTTTGTGTGTTATAAACCACAAACAACGCTTGGCAGGTGCAGTCCTTCAAAGTCAATCGCACCACCGTAAAAAAAAATGTATTGTTCCACTCACTGTCAATGTCGTCACATTCGTATAAGATTGACAGTTATCCCTATTTCACATATCAAATGTGTCTACATCATCTTCCTCAGACACAAAACAGTTCTAGAATTCACATCCACCTTTTTTCGTTTGGTGCCTTCACCAGTTCACTTTTATGACTTTTTGAACAGTCTGTTCTCATACCAGCGCGACCATGAAAGAATTGATGGTTGCTGACAAAAAATTTCGTATTCTTTCTGTTTCTCAAACTTCTCCGCGGACCACTTATCTGATGGTCTACTGTCTCTCTGCTTCTGGGAGGAACGGGATCCTCTTCGTTGCCGTTATCCTCCACTTGTGTATCGCTGTTGCGCTGTTGATGGTGACATGGTTCCGGGATGGGTATGTGAATTTCCGTTATAGTTTCCGGTTCCCTAATTGTCTTGGGTTTCCTTGTGTGTAACTGCTCTTCTTGACTATGACAATATTTCTTTAATTGAGCAATATTCGCCCACCGATCCGGTTTGGCGTGATCGATGGGTCTTATCTTAAAGGGGCCACCTGCTACTTTAGGCATCTCCACGACTTGCCATATCTCCTGTCCCCAGAGGTCGTGGATTTTGTTTCTGCCTAACGGGTGGCTACGCAGTAATACCCTGTCGTTCAGTTTGAGTGGCGGGTCCTTTGTCTGTACCGGCGGTTCCCTTCGCCGTGCTTCATGTTCTAGTCTTTCCTGTACTACCCTGTACATTTCTCTAATTCGTCTCATATGTTCATTCACATATTCCAGTGCAGTGTATGAGCCAGTCATACTCTCCTTTTTTCCTAGGAACAAGTCAAGAGGGAGTCGAGCCTCCCGTCCGAACAGCAACATGTGTGGCGAAAAGCCGGTTGTGGCATGGGGGGTGCAGTTGTATAGATATACCAACTCTGGGAGAAAATCAGGCCAACGTTTTTTCTGTTCAGGTTCTAGAGTACGCAGCAAATCATGCATGCTGCGGTTGAACCGCTCGCACTGTCCGTTTCCTTTCGGATTAAATGTGGTTGTTCTAGATTTGTTGATCCCGTAGTGGCTGCACAGTTGGTTAATTACTTCTGACTCAAAGGCCCTTCCTTGGTCAGAGTGTAATTGTCTTGGTATGCCATATTTGATGAACCAATGTTCTATTAAGACCTTTGCCACTGTTTTGGCAGTCTGATCTCGTGTGGGCACCGCCACAGTCCATTTGGTGAATACATCAGTCATTACCAACACATGTTCCGTCCCATCCGATGATTGCTCCAACGACGTAAAGTCCATAGCCACAATCTCTAGTGGTTTTGTCGCCAGTAGGTGTCCTGATGGCTGTCTCATTTTGACAACTGGCATTTTCGCATGCTGACACCTCACACAAGCCTCACAATGGCGTTTGACCTCCATTTCCATATTGGGCCAGTAACACCTCCGTCGTAATATTTTGTGCGTCCTGTCCTGACCCTGGTGTCCTGCCCTGTCATGTGCCAACCTTAGCACTTCTTCTCGTAATTGTCCAGGCACCACCACCTGGTGTATTGTCCCATCAATTTGGTCATGAATTCTCCGCATGAGAACACCATCCTTTATACTGAGACGGTCCCACTGACTCAGTATTTTCTTTGTTTCTCGACCAAATTGTTCTCTTTCCCTTCTTCCTGGGAATTTTTGTTCCTGGACGTGTTTCAACAGCGGCTGTAAGCAACTATCCGTTCTCTGGGCATCTCTTATCTCTTTGTGATTAAGGCAATTAAAATCACTAATGTCCATATGTCCGGGCTCTGTGGATATGTGCTCCACCCCGGTCTGTCCGTTTTGCATCACTTGCACCCCGTGAGGGATATCTGTTGACGCTCTGACCTCACATATTCCTGTCAGCGTTTCTTCCTCATCGCCCGGTCTCTCGTACGGATTCCTTGATAAAGCGTCCGCATTGCCATTGGACCGCCCCGGGCGATATTTTATCTCCAGGTCAAAGAGTGCCAATTCTGCTGCCCATCGCTGTTCGATGGATCCTAACTTTGCTGTCTTTAGGTGACTCAAGGGGTTATTGTCAGTGTATACCACACATTTAGCACCTAATAGATAGTCCCTGAATTTTTCAGTCACAGCCCATTTTAATGTCAAAAGTTCTAGTTTCATGGCGCTGTAATTTGTCATGTTCTTCTCTGATTCCTTCAGAGCTCGACTGGCATACGCAATAACCCTGAAACCTTGCTTTTGTTGTTGTGATAGCACAGCTCCCAGACCTTTAGAGCTGGCGTCAATTTCTAGCCGAAATGGTTTGTCAAAGTCTGCGTATCCTAATATAGGCGCCTCTGTCAAAGCCTTTTTCAATAGCTTAAACGAGTTCAGGCATTCATCAGTCCATAATTCACCTATCAGTTGTGTTTTACCTTTCTTTTTCTCCTTACTGTGTTTCTTTGTCATTTTGTTTACCAAGTCATGCAACGGTGCGGCATTTTTTGCAAAACCAGGTACCAATTTTCTATTTTCTTCTTCAGATAACAGACACTCTACAGATGAACATTTCTCCTGTGCTTTTAATTTGCGTGAACTTTCCCTATCCAGTTTCATGGTTAACCTTGAGATCTCATTCTTAAGTCTACCAATTTCTTCCTTATCATCATTTTTCTCAGCCAACAAATTGTTCACTTGAAACTTTTCAACATTCAAGTTCATTTCACAGTTCATTTTTTCAATATCTGATAATTTCTCTTCGAGTCTTGTTTGCGACTCTTTCATTGTTTGTCTCCTTTTGTTTCTTACGCCATAACCTCGCCGCTCTGTAGCCCTAACCTGCCCTACAGAGGGCGATCGTTTCACCGGACAGTACCGTGCCATATGTCCGGGTTGTGAACAGGACAAGCAAATTGGTCGACCGTCAGCCGTCCACCGGAGCGATGGACCGGCGGGTCGCGGCCGTCCAACCTGTCTCTGTTTTGTCCCGTTCTTTTCCTGATTCTCAGCTGTTGACCTGCTTTCTAACCTCTCCAATCGTTGGTCAACCTTATCCAGGTGGGCCAACAGTTGAGCCATCATGGTTTCCACCGTGCCGGTCCCTGTGGGTGGGAATTGTTTCTGTTCCGGCACAGAGACTTTGTCCACCGAACAGTTCGATTGGTCCTCATCCTCGGACCTGCGGATCGCTGAGTTCCTGACCTGAAGGAAGGTCAACTGCGGGTCTTTGTGGACCTCCTCTTTCAACTCTCTCCTTAAGATCGGGGTTGCTAGCCCCTCGATGAAATGGTCCCTCAGTAGGCGTACATCAATGTCAGGTGTTTTGCCCTTTACCGAATCAAAGGCCCTGTTCATTCGGTGTGAATACTCCATCACACTCTCCGCCATTCTCTGCTTTAAGCCTACGAACCCCGATAGCAGTTGCGATCCCGACCGTCTCTCCCCAAAGGTCTCCATAATTAGATCCAGCACCTTATCTGGATCTGATTGGATGGTTTTATCGTGGCATTTGACCTCTGCCCTAACCGTCTCTCCTATACTGCCCATCAGCAGTCTTAATCTTTCCTCTGGTGACATCTGTCTCGAGGCCCAGGCCGCTTTGACCTCTTCACTGAACCTGTTGGTTAAAGCTGGATCACCGTCCCCGTAAAATTTGTTAATGTGGGACTCTCTGGGCAGGACCACAATATGGGTCTGCTTCTCGTCCAGAGTAGACATTTTATTCCTTGAGTTAAAAAAAAGAGTTCTTTCTTACCGTGTGTGTATGAAAAATTTTCCTCGTTCCTCAATTTTCATTGTTCCTGAATGTCCGAATTCACACACACACGAAACACAGTTATGAACAAGGTTGACTATGGGTGCCTCAAGCGGCAAGTCTCGTTGAATTCATCCTGTCCGCAGCGCCAAATGTAACGAGGCTATTTGCCTGTAGTGCCAAATGTTAACGAGTTCTGCTCGACAACGCCAAATGTTACCGAGTCTAACCACTCATTCTACACAACATCGACCACAGTATAGATACTCGAAGATGCAGGTTCGCTATTGATCCTTTTATTACATGAATCAAAGAAATGCTTCACAATAATATAATGAATCAAAAGGAATGCTTCACAATAATAGTCTGAATCAACTGACCCCCAACAGTCCTCACTAGTCTTCACATAACTGAATGCACATGTCTATCGTCCTTCTTAACACAATACGGCTAACCCGTTCAATAACCAACTTGATACTGCCTCACTGACTGACTGATCGAGAGAGAGAGACCGAGGCACAGCGACCATGAGCTCAGCCGTCGCCTTCCTATATATCCCCTTCGTATTCGTAGTCGTATTCGGTTCTATCATAATCGTAATCGTAATCGATTCTAGTCGTTGCATCAGAATGTTAATTACGCCGCTTCTGTCGTACAGTCCGATTTAATAAGCCATCTGCATCCTGTCACATCAAAGTTGACAGACCGTATTGCGTTCTTATCGTATCGCTTCCCAAGATACTACGCCTTGGCTTTCTGATCGTTATCAGCCAACACCTGCGTTATTACATCAGTCGTGTCAAAGTTGACAGCGCTGTACTGCGTTCTTATGTCTCTGGTAACTTCCCCTAGTTACATATATATATATATATATATATATATACGTATAGTTGAAAATTTGATATTTTGACCTGAAGTACGTAAGGAATCGCAGGTGGGGGGGGGGGGTGAGAATGCCCAGATCAGATCTCGTAACTTGACCCATTTTAAGGCACAACAAACAAGAATGCTATCATTTGTAGGATTTTAAATTGACAAAATAAAATGTTTCTCATTTCTTAAGTGCACACACAGACACACGCACACATACACCCTTTCCCTGTACCCACAACCACACACACCATAGTAATGTAACTATGACATAAGATTGAACTCCCCTTACCTTGATTGTGCCAATATCCAAGTTATTGAACCTGCAGCTTAAGACATCTTGCATCACTTTGACCCGTCGTCTGCTGTAGAAATCATCCGTGTCCTCAACCCTAACACAGAATATGGCGCGATAATTTAGTCAACACAAGGCAACCTCAGAGTCAAAGAAATGCTAAATGCTTAAAAAATAACGTTGTTGCTTAATGAGAAAGAGTTAACGCAATTGTACATTGTTTTTTAAATAAGGGAGTTAATCATAGTGAGAATCGGAAAACATTTATTATTTCCCTTACTAACTACGTTTTGAAATGGTATTTACTGTTTTAATTGTAATTTTAAGAATATTTCAAAATAATAGAATGGGACGGTGTGGTATAGCGGTAGAGCGCTTTACTGCTGACTCCGAAAGTCTGGAGTTGCCGACGTCACAGAAACAGGTGAACTCTACTTCGATTGCCCCATTGACCGTCAGGTTCACACTTCACCCCCAGCCCAACATACACAACATCACACCCAAACCTGTGGAACTATTCACATGTATTTTTTTCTTGTTTATATATATATATATATATATATATATATATATATATATATATATATATATATATATATATATACTAAACATAACTCAGAGGCGTAGCGAGGGCGGGGCGGGGGTGTGGACCGCACCATGTGACACCATTTGGGGGGGGGGGGGACACCAAGGCAAAATATTGCAAAATGTATAGAATAAAATGCATTTTTTGCCAGATCCATTAGTGATTAACTAAAGTTAAAAAGTCTCTTAAGTACAAATCGACAATTATTACAAGAGGGGGTTGGGGGGGGGGGGGGGGGGGGAAATGACACAATGACGTAAACGTACTAACTATAGAGAAAACAAATGTTACATCCAACTATATTATTAACAGACTATACATAAACATCGTTACTAATAAGTCTGCAGTGATTAAAGCTTATACACACACACACACACATATATATATATATATATATATATATATATATATATATATATATATATATATATATATATATATATATATATACCATTATCTGGCATATATTTAAATTTTAGGCCTATGTAGGCCGAAACACACATACACAATCACACATATATATATATATATATATATATATATATATATATATATATATATATATATATATATTATATATATATATATATATATATATATATATATATACTTTGTTTCTTGGGGGGTGACACCACGAACTGCCGCGCCGAGTAATACCCGACCTTAGCGACGCCACTAACATAATTAGAAGTGATTTGGGTAACTAAAAAAATTATTAGATAATTATAGCTATGTATGTATTCTACTCTTCGTGATTTATATGGCGTATACGCTTTAAACCAGCAGTTACTGTAAGTTGCGCCTCCATGGGGACATGTGAACCACGACCCAAGGGGTCGGGCGTAATTCTCAATAGAAATTCAAATAGTCAACAAGAAGATATAATATAAAAATAAGAAATGTTCGTAGTATAACTGAAGCGATTTGTCATATAACATGATGGTTATATAGGCTTACTTTGTAAATTCTATCTCACGTTTGTTTGGTTTGTTTTTTCCTTTGATAATTCGAAACAGTTAAAGTGCGGGAAGTTTCGACTAGAAATTTGTTTAAATAATATCATATTTATGTTTGGGATAATTTCTTCTGCCGGAATCCAAACAACCAGACTTCTTGTTTTTTTTTTTTTTAAACCAGCTACTGAATGTATAATTCTCTAATTAAAAAAAGGTATACATTCTGTGGAATTAAATACATTCATCACAATAAAACTTTCATCTAAAATGTATGTGTATCGGTGTATTCCTTTTATTTAGATACAGTGCAAGGTTGAATAAATTATTGTTATAATATAAAATTTTGTTAGTTAATTCCCATTTAGATAAATTATATAACCAAGGGAGGTAGCCTATAACATGTTTATAAAAGTAACTAAAAGTGGTGCGAAAATTAATTTACTGTAACAACAGTAATTTGTTCTTCTGTTAGTAATAACATTTTAATTTATTAAATATAACTTTTGTTTAGTTTTTAAATTTTATATAATTTTTAAAAAAAATTCTTAATAATAGTTAAAATATAAAGCTATTAGCAATATTAAATTTTTAATGTTTTATAATATTAAAAATTCCTCTGAGGATGATTCATACTGCTTTTATTCATGTAATGTTAATGTTTATTAATGTTTGAACGATACACACCTCACCCGCCCCCCACCCCCCCCCCCCCACCCTCCCCCCACACACACACATTTCCCGCCCGCCCCCCCCCCCCCCCACACTCAACCGGACAGGCGGATATTTCAAGGTAGCGTGCCTTCATCGCCAAGGGTCAATTTAATGTCATAGACACTTTTTGGAATGATTCATCAGTATGAGTATTACAGAGACACTTCTCCCACGGTCGTTTCTATTTCTGTCCATGGGTGGCTACAATGTGAACTTTTGACTCCACAGCTAAGGACGGAGCACAGTAAACTGAGCAGTGAAGAGAAACCAAGTTAGCACACCTTATTTTAGTCTAGTCTTTTGCCATTTTATTTTCTCTCTTTGATTATTATATATGCAATTGATGTTCATATCTTTGATGCTGTGTAAAACTATCAAACAAATTATTATTGATTAAAAAAAAAAATTAAAAAAAAAATTAATGTTTGAACTATGTCAAATATTAAGCACATAAGCATTTGTTTATTATGATGATGTAAATACTTCTATTTGAAAATAAAGGTATTTAAAAAAATAACACGTTCAATCGTTAATTAATTTTCCAAGTGCCAAACATGTGAGGACAGCATGAGACACGCGAGTAGCCCCCCCCCCCCCCCCCCCCCCCTCCCCTTATTATTTATGTTCTGTTAAAATTAACTTATGGCGCAAAAATATTTTAAAAGTCAGCTGTGGTGCATCAACGTCCTCCTTTTTGTGGATTATGGGATGATTGATTCATGTATTGAACAGTTTTGTAGTAATTTGTCCTTTTTTGTGGTTCGTTAGGGGTGGGGGAAGGGAAAAGTAGTCATGTCATCATGTCATGTTTGCCTGTCGTCCCTACTGGGACATAGGCCGCTGACAAGAGCTTTCCAGACGTCTCTGTCCAGGGCTAGTCTCTCCAACTGTCCCCAGGTGTATCCAATCTTCTTGGTGTCTTCTTCCAGGTCACGTCTCCAGGTCTTTCTTGGTCTGCCTCTCTTCCTCCTGCCTTGTGGATTCCAGGTGAGGGCCTGTCTTGTTATGCTGGATACAGGCTTCCTGAGTGTGTGGCCAATCCATTTCCATTTTCTCTGGAGGATCTCTACTTCCACTGGCAGTTGATTTGTCCGTTGCCATAGAACATCATTTCTGATGGTTTTTAGGCCAGCGAATTCGCAGGATCTTTCTGAGACATGCGTTTATAAATGATTGTATTTTCTTCTTATTTATAGCAGTTATTCTCCATGTCTCAGCTCCATAGAGTAAAACAGGTTTTACGAGTGTGTTGAAGATCCGGATTTTTATTCTAAGGGTTAAATCTCCCGAACCCCAAACATTTTTTAGTTGGTTGAAGACTGCTCTTGCCTTACCCGTCCTTATTTTTATGTCTGCTTCTGTCCCACCCTGCTTATCAACAATACTTCCAAGGTAGGTGAATCTATCCACTTCTTCTAGGGCTTCTTCTGCCAGTGTTATAGGGTTGTTGTTTGATGCATTGACTTTGAGAACTTTACTTTTCCCTCTGTGGATGTTCAGACCCAGGCTTGTAGAAAAAATTTGCAACCCTGTTGGTTTTATCCTGCATTTGCTGTTGTGTGTGAGAAAGAAGGGCCAGGTCGTCAGCAAAGTCCAGGTCATCCAGCTGGCTCCACAATGTCCACTGTATACCGTTTCGCGTTTTCTCTGTTTGACATCTTCATAACCCAGTCTATGGCCAGTAGGAACAGGAATGGTGAAAGTAGGCAACCCTGCCTTACTCCGGTCCGTACTGGGAAGGCCTCTGTAGTCTGTTGGCCATTGCACTACTCTACATTTGAGACCTTCATATGAAGACATAATAATGTTGACTATTTTCTGTGGCACCCCGTAGTGTCTCAACAATTTTCCACATTGACTGCCTATCCAGGCTATCAAAGGCCTTCTCATAGTCTATGAAATTAATATAGAGAGATGAGTTCCACTCTTGGGTCTGTTCAATGATGATGCGCAGGGTAGCAATTGAAAAGTAGTCACACAGTATTATATACAACGATGAATGTGGCTAGGGTTGGGGTCATATATATCTCATTTTTGCGTTGTATAATATTTACAGGACCCCTGAGAATATTGCACCCCACCCCAGCCCATCGCTCTCCCCCCCCTCGTTAGTTAGACACCATTGTACTCAGTGTTTCTTCCAGACTTTTTTCTTCGGGGGGGGGGGGGGAGGGGGCACTTGAAATTTTCGGGGGGGGGGGGGTAGACTTTTT
>NW_026732699.1:0-151392 GCF_028476545.2 Physella acuta | reverse complement strand
AGGAACATTAAACCTCAACTTGGAGGTCTCCGTGGTCGGATCGGCTAAGCTAATGGTTGCTGAAAAAATTCCGAGTTCGAACCCCCGGGCAGATGAGGCTTGATACATGTGGACATCAACTCATCTAGGAGAGACAACACCAAAATCATACAACTGTTGCTTTGTAGTTCGTTCTTTGTTGGGAAAAGGCAATGGAAGCAAATCCAAAACGAAAAGAAGGCTGAAATCTGAGCCAATGGTCTATGAGGCACATAACAAGTTGGCGCGTAATACTTAAATACACAAAATAAAAAACAAAAAATACTTTAAAAAAAACTTTTTAAAAAACCACGTTTTTCTTGTGGACTAAAAAGTAGAAAATAAAATTTTCTTTTGTGCTTCCTCGAGCTGTGCAGGTTCTTGTGATGACTGACAAAAAACGTGGGTACGTTCACCATCAAATTTCCCGACCCATCTGCCCGACCCACGTTTTTTGTCAGCAGTGTTTCTTCCAGACTTTTTTCTCCGGGGGGGCACTTGAAACCTTCGGGGGGGGGCGGTAAACTTTCTTCGGGGGGGGGGGGGGCGGACACTGTTAAAAGTATATATTTTCTATATAAATTATATAAATTTCATTTCGTTCGGGGGGGGGGGGGGGGGGGGGGGGGCGGTAAAAATTTTTCGGGGGGGCTAAGCCCCCCCCGAAGAGATGCCTGGAAGAAACTCTGTTTGTCATTCATCACAAGAACCTGCACAGCTCGAGGAAGCACAAAAGAAAATTTTATTTTCTACTTTTTAGTCCACAAGAAAAACGTGGTTTTTTAAAAAGTTTGTTTTAAGTATTTTATTTTCTCCTTTTTAGTCCGTTGCTACACATGAAAAACGTGGTTTTTAAAAAAAGTTTTTATATAGTTTATTTTCTACTTTATCTAATGACTTGATTAAGTATGACTTGACTAAGTGTTTATAAATACACGGACTAAAAATCTTGAGCGACCAGGATTCGAACCTGGGTTGTCGCGGCCACAACGCGAAGTACTAACCACTATACGATCACGGCCAGCGCGCTCACATCGATTGGGGCCGAAGTAACTGTGTCAATAGGCCTCCAGTCTTGTCGGTATCTTTAGAAATCATGTCCTCAATTTTATGGTCCTTGGGGCGTAATTAAATTAAGCTAATTACGGTCACTAATTGCTAGTTTTTATGATTGCATCTGAAATTGTTAGGCGAAAGTAGCATGCATGCCAAATTTCAGGTCTATAGAGCAATCAGAAGTGGGCTAATTTTCGATGTCAATTTTAACAACAAACATCCAAACAAACAAACAAACGCGAAGCTGAGTTAAGAAAAACGTGTTAAAATAAAATACTTAAAACAAACTTTTTAAAAAACCACGTTTTTCTTGTGGACTAAAAAGTAGAAAATAAATTTTTCTTTTGTGCTTCCTCGAGCTGTGCAGATTCTTGTGATGACTGACAAAAAACGTGGATACGTTCACCATCAAATTTCCCGACCCATCTGCCCGACCCCCGTTTTTGTCAGTCATCACAAGAATCTGCACAGCTCGAGGAAGCACAAAAGAAAAATTTATTTTCTACTTTTTAGTCCACAAGAAAAACGTGGTTTTTTAAAAAGTTTGTTTTAAGTATTTTATTTTCTCCTTTTTAGTCCGTTGCTACACATGAAAAACGTGATTTTTAAAAAAAGTTTTTTATATAGTTTATTTTCTACTTTATCTAATGACTTGATTAAGTATGACTTGACTAAGTGTTTATAAATACACGGACTAAAAATCTTGAGCGACCAGGATTCGAACCTGGGTTGTCGCGGCCACAACGCGAAGTACTAACCACTATACGATCACGGCCAGCGCGCTCACATCGATTGGGGCCGAAGTAACTGTGTCAATAGGCCTCCAGTCTTGTCGGTATCTTTAGAAATCATGTCCTCAATGTTATGGTCCTTGGGGCGTAATTAAATTAAGCTAATTACGGTCTCTAATTGCTAGTTTTTATGATTGCATCTGAAATTGTTAGGCGAAAGTAGCCTGCATGCCAAATTTCAGATCTATAGAGCAATCAGAAGTGGGCTAATTTTCGATGTCAATTTTAACAACAAACATCCAAACAAACAAACAAACGCGAAGCTGAGTTAAGAAAAACGTGTTAAAATATACACACAACACAACTAAAAATAAACTGGGAGTGATCTCCCATAAACATCCTCGAACAGTCTTATAAAGCACTGCGGGGGATGGCAACTCGAGATATAGACATGATTTTTGATCCATTTTTAACTACTTAAACTTTTTAAAATAGAATAGAATCTCTTAGAAAAAAGAATTATGCACCAAGTGAACGGCAAATAATATGTGTATAATAGTGGGCAATGGCGAAGCGAGGGGGGGAGTGGGGGGTTCGGGGGAGGGGGGTGCGGACCGCACCGTGTGACACCATTTAGGGGGGTGACACCAAGGCAAAAAATAGCAAAATATATAGAGAAAAATGATAATTCCACTTAATTAACTGATTATTTGAGTGTTAAATAGTCTTTTAAAAGGTGCAAATCGACAGTTTGAGGGGAGTGGGTGCAAATCGAAAGTTTGAGGGGGGTGCGAAAATTGAAAGTTCGTCCCCGGGAAGGGGGGGGGGGGGGTGACACCATTAAGTGCCGCACCGGTTGACACCCGACCTAGCTACGCCACTGATGATAGTGGGGAATATTATTAGTACTTAATATTTTTTGAGAAATCGGAAATAGCGTAAATTACTACATCCGGTCAACGGAAGTTACTGAAAATTTGAGAGAAGGCAGAAAATTAGACCTTTTACGTATATGTGAAATTTCGTTTATGTCCAGAGTTTCTTCCAGGCATCTCTTCGCCCCCCCCCCCCGAAAAAAGTCTACCGCCCCCCCCCCCCCACACCGAACGAGATGGATTTTATATAGTAGTAAACATACACTTTTACTAGTGTCCGCCGCCCCCCCCCCCCCGAAAAATGTTGACGCTTACACATATATATAGACATATATATATATACACACACACACACACATATATGTATATATATATATATATATATATATATATATATATATATATATATATATATATATATATATATATATATATATATATATATATATATATATATGGTCGCTAATATGGTTGCTAATCGCCATTAGCTCAAATTAATTTGATTTTTTAGTGTGGATTTTAGATATAAACCCTAAACTTGACCACTCCTCCCCCCCCCCCCCCCCCCCCACCCCAACCCCCTTCCAGACCTCCCTCCCTTCTTATTTGTGTGTTCCAACTCTAGCCAGGTACATAGGATACCTCACTGCAGCTAGATTATACCATTTGTATTTATCAAAGGATAGATTACCGTGCTGTACTAAAATGTTGTTAAGCATAGTAGCTTCCCTTCAAGAAATCTCGCAAAATGATTGGTCAATAACAGGCCTTGAAAGTTGGAAACGTTTTGAAACGGAAGGCGGCTTGAGAAAAAAAATTGTCGTAAAGAGTGGGATTTTCGATGTTGTTTTTGTGAACTTTTTTACCTTGATGAATTAAAAGAAAAACCACAATGACTTTAAAAAAGACAAAGGTAGAAAGTTTATCTAGATCTAGATCTATATCCGTATTACGTGTGATGCATGTGACGATTTCTTGGGATCTAATCTAGAGATTCTAGACCAAGGGTCGGAAACCTTTTGTTTGGGACAGAAGAGCCAAAAGTTACAATTTACAAAATTTCAGTGAAAGCCTCTAGATCTAGATATCTAGATCTAACATTTTTACTTTCTCGTATAGTGACGTATAGTATTGTAATCGTGCAAAACAAAAAGATTTTTGCAAATCTTGACCTCCCTGGGTCAGAAAAACAGATTAGTTTCAAGTTTGCAATCTTGTCCCAGTGTCTGGTCTGTGTGTGTGTCTGTAAACATGATAACTTGAGTTATAACTTGAGTACCAGCTAGATTCTAGGTTGATGAAATTTCATAAATAATATATAGATCTAAATTTTAAAAAAATCAAATTTGGGGTAAATCTTTATCAACTTTTTAGTGTTTTCCGATAACCGGAAAAGTGGAACTTTTTCTACTTTAAATTTTTCAAAAGCCTATAGGCCTACTAGATCTAGACTATAACTTGAGTACTATTTCAGATAGATAGGCCCTAAATGAAATTTCACTCTGCCTTCTTTCAAATTTTGAGTAATTTCCGTTGAATGGAAGTAGTAATTTACGCTATTTCCGATTTCTCAAAAAAACATATGTGAATTTATATTTTATCAAGTAGGCCTACTAATAATATTCCTCACTATTAGGCCTATAGGCCTACACATTAGGTTTGGCGTCCACTTGGTGCGGAATTATTTTTTCTATGTCTTCTTCTTCGTTCTTAATTTTTAGTGTAGGAAGGGATCAAGCCTTATCTGCCAGATGGTTTGACATCAAAAGAGTCGCATGCGGCTTTACGAACCACAGGTTGCCTACCCCTGTTCTAGACTAGTAGCTGGAATCCTGATCTAGACATCTAGATCCTCTAGATTCTAGATCTAAATAATAAATATCTAGACTAGTCAGTAGTTGATCTAGGTCTAGAGCAGATATTCTACTTGTGATCTTGTGCATTACGTACAATGCTTTCAAACATTCGTAGCATTGTTGTAGATCTAATCTAGATCTATTTCTGTCGTATAGTATTTCGCTATCACTCAATTTGCAATTTTCTTGAAAGTTTGTGGTAGAGAGCTAAACTGAAATAAATAATAAAGTGAATGTCTAGATAAAAAATTTTTTTCTAGAATCTAGATCTAGATCAATAGATTTAGAAAGTACATCCAAGTCTAGAGTGAATTAATTAGATAAGTGGGTGTTGGTAATTTGAAGCATAACATACATGGCAAGGGCTCAAGGTGGTAAATTGCAAGAAATGGTATAAAAACTGCCTGTTGTATAACTTTTTACTCTTGCATCTTACCCCACCCGATACTTACGCTGGGTGGGGGTAAATTGCGAAGATGTCTGCAAAAATTGTACCACAACCAATCATTTACAATGAATTTTGTTGCAGACTTTAAAGTTGCTTCAGTTGTATGTATTATTATAACTGTTTTTTTCCGTCGTTAGATATGCTATCAATCTATCAACTTCATTCTTTCGTGTGGAACACCGGAGCCTCCTGATATGTTACTTAAACTTAAGCTCGATGTCGCTGCAACCTCAAACATTTTTAATTGTTGCTTGGAAATTTTGTATTACCACCGCTTACAATCGATTTTTTTCAGCGTATAGACCTAAATGTCAATTTTGTTGATTTTTAAAAATGCTAATGATCAAGCTTAATAAAAACTGCTCACACTTTTTAAATTGTTTATTCTTATTTCTACTCTCTACACGAGTAGAACAATACAAAGTGTTAAAGATTAGAAGATATTGGCCTTACATTAACTGAATATTACTCCAGTTTACAAGATTATTTGAACTATTTTGATTATTTGGACGAGTACTAAATTAATGTACCACCAACGTGGTATCTTCAGTAATCAATGATAATATATTGAAATAAAGCCGGAGTGATCTCTCCTAAACTTTGTCGAATATACTTATATAACACTACTCGGGATATAGACATGATTTTTAATTACGTAAAGTTTTACAAAATAGAAAAGAATAAGGTAGAAAAAGAATTGTTCATCAAGTGAAAAGCAAACAATGTGTGTATTATAGTGCAGAATATAAGTACTCTATAAATTCAAATGCTTTTTTTTGAGAAATCAGAAATAGTGTAAAGTACTATTTCCGGTACATAAAAATTACTCATCAAAATTAGAAAGGATGCAGAGAATTTGATCTTTTTAAATTCAATTATGTGAAATTTCATCCATATATCTGAAACAGTACTCAAGTTATAGGCTTTTGAAAAACCAAAAGTAGAATAATCACTGAAAAGTTGATACAGAACTACAAATTAGATATAAAACTTATATATATGAAATTTCATCGACCTAGCTGTAACGTTACTCAAGTTGATTTTCAATTTTTGCACGATTGCAATACTTTCTCTATACAACTCTTAGAAATTCTAAAAAAGATTCTAAATTGTTTAATTTCCTGAATCAAATAAAGTATTCAAATTAATTGTTCTGTCATCAAAAATGTCCGTTTAAACAATACTATATGTCTAAACAAATAAATATATTTTTCAGATGGAAGTGAATCTCTCATTAGTTTCACAATTTGATGACCTAATGAGAAAATCAAAAATACTCCAATCTGGATGTGAAGCAGGTATGATTTTTTTTTTAATATTGAAAATATTTTTTTACTTTGTTCCCACCTTTCCCAAAGGAGCCATCATCTTTTCAAACCTATCAAACCCAACTATTTGGGACTATAAATTCATGTGATTTTAAAAAAATATTTTTTTTTGAATTTTTGTTTTTTATTTTGTTTTTGATTTTAGAATTTGCTGCCTTTGCAATGAATCAAGAAGAAATAAGAAAAAAATGGCTTGTAGCAGAACAAAAAAATGAAAGCCTGGAAGACAGGATTAAAAGAGCTGAATCACAAGCAGCGTCACTGGACACACAGTTAAAACATGCAAGGTATGATAACCATCTTGAAATATTGAACAGATTATATTTATAAAGTACTTTCAGTCAATGAATTTTTTTCTTTTTTAACTTTTATTCCACTAGAATGCAAGCCGAGTATGAATTACAGAGGAGAAAAGCTGCTGAAAATGAAAAGGCTGATATGGTAAAGACATTGTAATTGCTATTTTATTTCCTACTTTAGTATTTACTCAGTGTAATAATAAATGCATAATATGTTTTTGTTTCTTTCTAGGATCGTCAAATTGGTGTCATAAGAGAATTACTAAATGATAAGAATAGCAAGAGCATCCTTCACGAGAACGACAGAGATAGATTAGCAGCTATTGCTAATAGCCACAGACAAAGTGTACACCTAGATGGTAGCAATTCTAGGTAAACATTATTTATTCCTTTATAAACTTTAAAATAACAGCTCATGAAACATAGTATATGTAGGTTCTGCTGTTTTTATTTATCTTTGATTCTTCATACAGCAAACCGGCTTTATTGAGGTTAATTGCAGTAATTTCTATTTCAGACTGAACACCATAATGGAACATTCTGCTTCTTTCCTGTCTGATGTAAGTTATGATAAGACAGAAGAAGACCCCTTAAGTGATTCCCGTCTTCGAAATGGGAAAAAGTTTAAGCGGCCAACAGCACCTCCTGCTGATGAATTGGAAAACACACCACCAAAACGTCATCGTGACGAACATGTGAGGCTTTCTTGTGGTTGTCATTTTAGTATTAACTATTTAAGATCGGATTTATTTTCATGTTTCACCGGAATTCTTCTCCCTTTAAATTTTTTCAGCACCTGTGCAGCAAAACGACTATTTTTTACCTGTTTATTTAAAACCCACACATTACTGATATTGATTAATCATAATATTAAATTTATCAATTATTTATTTATTGAAGAAAGGAAATGACTTGTTGAAAAGAAAAGAAAAAAAGCTTTTTCTTTTTAAAAAATATGCTTCTGTGGGCAAAGTCAATAAAATTTTTTTATTTTTCATGAGTAGGGCTACTTATTCGAAAATGAAAGTGTGTCAATTTTTCTACTAAAATCATAGATAAGATTAGTATTGAAATAAATACTTTTGATTTTGGTTAATTTTTAACACACAGACGTAACTGTTACAATGCTGCTGCTGAATGGGTTTCCTCAGTGTTAAAAATACTGCTGTATTGCAAAAAAATATTCCTTAGAATACAAAATCTTTAACTAATAAAGTGCAACTTGATTAATTAAAAAAAAAAAAATTTATGATCAAGTTGCATTTTTTTTAACTTCATCGTGAATGTAGGTGTTATAATCTAGTTGTAAAAATAAGGCTGAACCTGATGCTGCTCCTCAGGATCACAACAACTCAATAGTGACAGCTGTCATTACAATAGATGCTGCTGGGAAACCAAGTGCCACTGTGGAAACAAATATTGTCCCAAAACTTAACAAGAGTTTTAGTGAACCTAACCTGGACAAGCGTGGAAATGGTGCAGGTATGTCAAGTTTACTTTGGTTCTCTGATGCTTGAGTCAGTATTGTTTCAACTTGGTTCATCTTTATGTCAATCATGTGTATTTCTTATTCTTTCATATTTGTTTTGCATGTGTATGTATATGATTTCAGATAGCGGGCCAGAGAGTGATGATGAAGTGTATGGTTTTCCTAGAAATAACAATGCAAACAGAAATTATAATGCTCAGCCAAGAAAGAGTATCTTAAAAAATACCCCTGAGTAAGTTACAAAAGAAAAATTTAGTTTGAGTGTCCTGTAGCTTTCAATTTTTGAATCTCAATTTAACATATGTCCTGTGTATATATGTATCTGTAGATAATTAAATTGTATACTGTCAATAGATACAGTACCCTTTAAAATGCTTGTTCATGCTAGAATCACAATTTATAACATTTATATTTGCTTAAACATAATTTAATTGAATGACCAACTAATAATTTACAATTTTGCTTTACTCAGTAAAAAGAATAGTGTTAAATTTTGTAAATATATTTTTATTATTAGAACTCCAACATTAAGAAAAGCAAATTCAGCTGGCAGAGGGTTAAACAGAGTTCACATTTTCATCTCTAAAACTGTCATTAAACCAGAAACCTGTGTTCCTGTAAGTATTCAGCTTACTTCAATTACACAGAGGTTTCTATGCATATTACTAAATGAATATTAACCATTAAATACTAATGGCATACTGTATTTTAATATTTTAGTGTGGCAAAAGAATACGATTTAGCAAATTGGCAATGAAATGTAAAGGTATGTGAAAGTTTCAACACTATTATCAATATTATTTTTACCTATATATTGTTTGATAACTTAAATAGCTTGTACGAACTTGTGAAGCCCTTGTAGTTTTGCTTCTCTGTGTTTTGTTTTTTTAATATTCCATGTTTTTTAAATTCTTCTCTCTTAGACTGTAGAGCAGTGTGTCACCCAGAATGTAAAGACAAACTCCCTTTGCCATGTATCCCATCCTGCCCCAGCACTCCCGGTGGTTTTAAGTTGTCTGAGGTATATCACCACTTGCTAAACTAAATGGCTATTATTGCTGTACAAACACCTTCAATCCATGCTAGTTTTAAGGAAATACAAATTAATATATTTATGTAATTTTTAAAAATGTTACTGTTCCACCAAATTGTAGTGAATAATCTAGCATTTGTTTTAAGTTTAACATCCATACTCTTATTTTTTTGGGTCATTACTAAATAACCAGTTTTCTTACTACTTAAAAAAAAAATTATTTCCTTTTAAGAAAGATTAATATACTCAAGTTTCATTCTCTGTGCCAATTATATTAGATACAATAACAAGTTATCTATATCCTTCAACAGGGCTTAATTGCTGATTTTGCACCAGCAGAAAGACCCATGATTCCAAGGCTAATTGTAAGCTTTAGCTCTTTCTTTTTTAAAATTACTTTCTAGATCCTTGAAATAACATTGAGTAATCCTACAATATCTCCTCTTAATTTTGATAGGTTAACTGTGCTCATGAAATAGAAAGCAGAGGTTTGGATGAAGTGGGAATATACAGAGTTCCTGGGTAAAACATTTATCCAACAATTATTCAGGGATTGTCTAGAGTTTATTTCTAACACTTAAAATATATGAATTGCACTGATACCTAAAGTTTCATTGAAATCATTAATTAAAACAATATATTACACAATTTTCTTCTCTGAATCTGCTAGTTTGCTATAAATCTGTTTTAGGTTAATTTAATGTAATGACATTTTAATAAAAGTTTACTAATTAAAGTTTTTATTCAGATCAGATAAAGATCAAAAAGAACTGAAAGAAAAGTTTTTGAAGGGAAGATATCCTAACCTTGTAAGTTGTTGCTCCAATAGCTTCATATGGTGCATGCAAACATTTTCATTTTATTTATTTATTTCTTTTCCTTTTCCATACATTTTTACAGGGTCAAATCCATGATATTCATGTAGTGTGTGGGTGCTTAAAAGATTTTTTGCGTGGCCTTAAAGAACCTCTTGTTACTTTTGGATTGTGGTCAAAGTTTGTTGAGGCCGCAGGTAAGATTTAGTCCCTACCTGTGACATTATAACATAATTACTTGTAGCATTTTCAGTGTTGACAAAATTATATACCTATACTTTTATACAATTTTTTTGTTAAAACATGGTATTTTCTGTGCTAATAATTTAATTTATTTGCTCATTTCAGAAATGAAATCAAATGACAAGTGCAGGGAGGAGTTATGTCACCTTATCAATAACTTACCTCAGGCCAACAAAGATACATTAGCTTTTCTTGTTCAGCATCTCCAAACGTAAATCTTTTTCTTTCAATGTTTTTCTTTCAGTATTTAAACTTGAGAATCACTATTTAGATACTAGAGCAAGTGACATGAGAAAGTTAATTAATGTGGGATTTTTGTTACAGAGTGGCCTCAGCAAAGTCTTGTAAAATGCCAGCATCAAACCTTGCTAAAGTATTTGGACCAACTGTTGTTGGTTATTCTTGTCCAGAACCAGAGCCCATGCAAATAATGTCGGAAACTAGGAAACAGAACCAGGTAATACTAACATCCTTTTGTTTCATTTTGCTTATTAAATGTTAATACTTTTCAATGAATGTTTTAATTGTTCACCTCTTTTTTTTAATCCATATTTATTAGAGGGGAAAAAGTACATTCACATTTTTGAGTAAACAAACTCATAAATATGCTTTTGCAAGGATTTAATATTGTTACGTTAACCTATCTATCAGCCAAATAGAAGGAGAACGTCCCCGGATTCTTTTTTCGGGGTCATATGCAAATGCCTTACGGCCTAAGTGGATGAACACTTAACACAACGACACACTAGGGCTCGAATCAATGTCTAGGGGAGCTAGTGATACTATTGTAATTACCACTCATCCAATCTACATACGACCTTTTAATCAGCGAACTCAGTTGAGGCAGAACACGAAGATGAACTAGATAAAATATTTAATGTATAAAATATCAAAAACCCAACTTACACAATGTAGGAAAAAACACTATCACAGATTTCTACACTGTCTAAAGAACAGCTACAGGCCACACAACACTGCTGTAGTTTCTAGAATTACTTAGCGACAAGTAATATTAAACTAGAAGACTAAATCAACTTAAGAAAGCAAGGCACACACAGGTCTTAAGTACTCTCACGTTCAAATGGTCAGAGTCTATAGCCGGACAATATGGACGGCTGCCTGACTAAGGTAAAACTGCCTCGTAGACTGCCAGGTCAAGATAAACTGCCTCGTGTTGCGAGTGTGCGGGGCAATTAAAGACTTCTGTGACAGGGGAGGTTATCCTCAACTCATGTCGCCATTGGTTGGGATAATCATCTGATCAGAATCATTCAATCAGATTTTAATGGAAATTTTCTATGTCTCAAACACCTTAATAGTCAATGGAAAAACCCCAGGTGTTACACCATCATTCCATATAAGGAATTATACAATGTCAAAATAAAAATGACTCGACCTAAGTAGGTCACATCCCCTCCCTTTTTGGAAGTGACAGATAGGTTCCACAAAAACATACATAAGGAACCAATCTGGCAATGAAATAACAAAAATGTTTTACAAATGTAGGCAATCAAAATCATAACACCAGATGAAAATATCCCTGAACATAAAAGGGAAGTAACTCCAACTTTTACAATTGGTGAAAGGGGAGTAGCCCTTCAAAAAGTAATTATACATCAAAATCCCTCAAAAAAGGGTATTACAATTTTTCCATGAGAATATTAAAAGTGGTAAACCCGCCAGGGTAAGACCTTTATTTCAATGACTAGCTACAATATCAATTGAGTCATATGAGACATATTATTATAACAGATTACATATAATCAAAAACTACCTTTAATTAAGGTTCACCTGAAAATAAACAAAATATTCAACAGGATTGGAATTTTGAAAAAAATTCAAAACTCACACCACTCATTTTCATATGAGTGACACTCAAACAAAACCTGCTTATGGTCCTAATGAACCACAAAGCATGTCACATGATCAATGTGTGTAACAAGATTTTACATCCTTGACAAACAATCAGCCACAACATTATCACTACCCTTAATGTGTGAAATTTCCAGATTAAAATTTTGGAAATATAAGCACCATCTCAATATTCTTTGATTTGTCTGTCCTAACTTAGAGGTAAATTTCAGGGGATCATGGTCAGAAAACACTCTGACTGGATTGGTTGAAGAAGAGACATAGACTTCAAAATGTTGTAATGATAAAACCAAAGCTAAAGCTTCTTTTTCAATAGTAGAATAATTCTTTTGGTTTTCATTTAACTTCCTGGAAAAAAAGGCAATGGGATGGTCAATTCCCATGTTGTCTTCTTGAGATATTCTCAGGGGTAAGCCCAAGCTTGTGTTTTCTGGAAGCATAGACTCCAGTTTGGGAGTCGAATTTCTTGACGATGACGGCGGGTGTGGTTCAGACGTGGTGTCAGCCAATTGTTTGGTCTGGCTTCTTGTCACCGCACATGCAGGATACAGTTCATTATCATTATCTGGAACTGTTGACAAAGGGTCTGAAACCGTACAGGGGTATACTTTGCTTCCCGCAAGGTCATTCCCTAGAAGTAGGTGTACTCCTGGGACTGGAATACTATCTATCACACCTAAAATGACCTCACCTTCGACGAGATGATGTTTCAGGGCAAACTTGTGTAGAGGGACGACAGTAGATTTTGTCCCCACTCCCTGGATAATGGAAATCCTTCCGGTGTTCGTCTCAGGTGTAATGTCCATTGAACTTTTCAAAAGGAGTGATTGTGACGCTCCTGTGTCTCTTAGGACGGTGATATTCCGCTGAGACAACGGATCACCTGGTTTGCTAATGATGGCTTCGGCAATAAACGATGAAAAGTCAACTTTTCTCGATCCCTCGAGATCGGTAGACTCGGAAGAAACTGGATGGTGGCGAGAACAGTCAAAATGTGACTGCACATAATGTGTGGAGACTTGACTACCTTCTTGCGGACACTTAGGGTTAGAGTCCTTTAGAATTCTAGAGTTCATAGTTGAACTGGCTGCTTGAGGGGATAGAGCATAGTGCGCAGAAGAACGCACCACCTCTCTGTTATTTTGACGACGTTTGTAACAGTCCTTGACATGGTGACCAGGCCTTTTGCAGAACTGGCACACTGCTCGATGATTGAGAGTTGATCTTGGGTTCTCTCTGGACTGTAATGTCTTCAAATGTTGGCCAACAGGATGATTGCTGCCAAAAAGGGGAAGCACGGGGTTGAGGCGGTTTCCTGACACTGGTGGTTTCTTATGCACCAACATATATGTGTCAGCCGACTCAGCAGCCTTCTGGATGTCAGTTATCTTGTTATCCAGTATGTGTAGTCGTATCTCTTCAGGCAGGGACGATAGGAATTCTTCCCTTAGGATAAGTGACCTGAGTTTCTCAAACTCAGAAACTTCCTCAGAGTGTAGCCACCTTGAGAATATTTTCTCCTTTTCAAAGAGAAATTCCACATATGATTGTGTGGGTAACTTACGGAGTGTTCGGAATTTTGTCCGATAGGCCTCGGGCGTCAGTGCGTAGGCCTTTAAAATGGCAGTTTTGACCAAACTATAGTTATTTTGAACGTCGTGAGAGAGTGCCTGGTATGTTTTTGCAGCTTTCCCAGTAAGGACCGAACTCAATAAAGCAGTAATGGAAGTTTCGGGCCATTCACATGTCTTCGCTAAACTCTCAAATGAGTTAAAGAAAACGACCAAATCTGTTTCATCAAATTTAGGAACTAATTTCCCAAATTTGGCAATCACTTGCCCTACCGACAACTTTTTTGGATCTACCAGAGAAGTGACATCACTAACTTGACCAAATTCTGATTCCAACCTCCTCCTATCTAAAGCAATTTTAACCTCTAACTCCTGTTCTTTTAATGCCTTCTCTAAAGCAACTTTCTCCTCACGAAGTAATACACCAGCCAACAAACTTTCATCAAATACCCCTTCATTAATGAAATGAACAACAATTTTATCTCTCAACACTTCTGACTTCTGCGTAACAGAATAATCCAATTTCAATTCCTTAACAAGACTAATCAACACTTTTCTACTCAACTTTTCTACACCTTCAAAAGTAGGATTAGCCAAAAAAGACTCCATAACACTAACTTTCAAATCACAACAAGCCTAGGTTCACTAACTTAACACACAGCGTTGGGCCGTGTACTTGACCTCTTCAATCTAGGACAACACGTCTGGCTATTGACCTAGATAACTCTATGCTTGCGCGCGTTGTAAGGACACTGCGCTACTGGATATAAAAACAACTAAATCCAACTAACCTTAGTATTCAACTGATATAACCAACAACTGGAACGACAGATTAAATCTCGGCGAGCTCCCACTTTGTTACGTTAACCTATCTATCAGCCAAATAGAAGGAGAACGTCCCCGGATTCTTTTTTCGGGGTCATATGCAAATGCCTTACGGCCTAAGTGGATGAACACTTAACACAACGACACACTAGGGCTCGAATCAATGTCTAGGGGAGCTAGTGATACTATTGTAATTACCACTCATCCAATCTACATACGACCTTTTAATCAGCGAACTCAGTTGAGGCAGAACACGAAGATGAACTAGATAAAATATTTAATGTATAAAATATCAAAAACCCAACTTACACAATGTAGGAAAAAACACTATCACAGATTTCTACACTGTCTAAAGAACAGCTACAGGCCACACAACACTGCTGTAGTTTCTAGAATTACTTAGCGACAAGTAATATTAAACTAGAAGACTAAATCAACTTAAGAAAGCAAGGCACACACAGGTCTTAAGTACTCTCACGTTCAAATGGTCAGAGTCTATAGCCGGACAATATGGACGGCTGCCTGACTAAGGTAAAACTGCCTCGTAGACTGCCAGGTCAAGATAAACTGCCTCGTGTTGCGAGTGTGCGGGGCAATTAAAGACTTCTGTGACAGGGGAGGTTATCCTCAACTCATGTCGCCATTGGTTGGGATAATCATCTGATCAGAATCATTCAATCAGATTTTAATGGAAATTTTCTATGTCTCAAACACCTTAATAGTCAATGGAAAAACCCCAGGTGTTACACCATCATTCCATATAAGGAATTATACAATGTCAAAATAAAAATGACTCGACCTAAGTAGGTCACAATATATACTACTGCCTTAAACCAAAACCTCAAGTTATTAATTTTGATAAAATAAATGTAATACATATGTTGGAGACCAATCATAGAGAAAATCTTGAACCCTATTTAGTATATTGTGTGGACCTTATAAGTGTAATCAATTGTTTAGTGTTCAGATGAAATTTTTTTTTTATAAACATGTATTTCTTGTTTGTATTTCACTTATCTAACAGTTGAACTATATATTTGCAAATGCATTCTAGGAATATTAATTTATATAACTTTGTACAATATCAGGTCATGGAACGTTTACTAGAGATTCCCACTGACTTTTGGAGTGATTTGCTTAATGTTGATGAGATCAGTTTGTTTCCATCAGGAACACCTTACACACCAGACAGTGTTCACTATGGTATGTTGACGCGATCACTGTTTATTTTACCTCATTGATTAACCTGATCTTTTCAATAATGTACTAATCTAGATCTGTCCATTATATTAAGGAAATAATGTACAAGCTTATGTAAGAATATATATCCTGGATATTTATTTTGTAATTGTCTAAAACCTGATGGCAACATATCCTATGGATTGACTTATTACTTCCTTTGCAATGAATATAGAAATTTACACATTTTAAAACTGTCAAGTAAAGAAGGAATTTGTGTACATTTATGCAAATATTTATATTAAACAGGCCTTCGGAGTATGTTAGGCCCAATAACAACCCCTGACAGATCAGACATCTATGGACATGATTTAAAACAGACAACACCGAGGTAGGTTTACTTTGAAATTCTATCTAAATATAATTTGTCCATTCAAGCTTTGAAGAACTTTTTAATTAAGACTTTTGATACAAACAACCTCCAACGGATAATCTCATTAGTTGGCTTTTGTCAGGCTTATCTAACAGGCAGGTTAGTAACAGGAAGCAATATTTAATATTAAATTTTGCTTCTTTTCTTAACTTAGAACAAACCAAAGTTTCAAACAATTGACATTTTATTCAAATTATTTTGTCATGATAGTATGTACTGAATTGTACTCATTTGCACATATTATATCATTAAGTTCTGTTTCATGTTTAATTTTTAATATTTCTACCTCAACCTTTTCACATCTGTGACTTAATGTTAACTGATGAACTATACACGCTGTACCATACATGCTGTACTATACACGCTGTACCATTTCTACCTCAACCATTTCACATCTGTGACTTGATGTTAACTGGTGAACCATACATGCTGTACTATTTCTACCCCAACCTTTTCACATCTGTGACTTGATGGACATTTTTAACATACACTATCCCTAATTGAATTGCTTTTAAAAAAATCAATAATATGCAAACTAAAATAATATTAAAAGTAACCAAGCATCAGATTATAGTTGACTTGAAAATAAAGGGACAAAGGGACTCTATATGTATGTCTTTTGTACATTTTGTTGAAATAATGCTTAGCACAATTTTAGTATTTCTTGAGAAATGAGTGAGATGCCAAAGCAGCAAAACTGTAACCTGACAAATTCTACTGTAACATCATTTATACTTAGAATGTTTGCACAGAAAGATGACAATTTAGATTTCCTCCTCCTCTTCCACCACCCCCACCCCACTGTTGACTCATTGTTTAATTTAATGTTTCTTATTTCTCAGGGACAAAAAATTGCAAACAATGGGAAAGTGGGTATTTGTGTACATGTGTATTTATTTATATACTCAAGCTTCGCATCCTTGCACAATCAGCATGTTGAATTTAAAAAAGATATTTAAAAAATTAAATTCCCAGTTAATTTTTAAGTACATTAATTTACAATTTAACATTAAAATACTTTTTACAGTTGGGCCACTATTTAACCTTTAAAGGTTGTTTTAAGAATTTTCACATGAAGAGTGTTGTATTTGGGTTTATGAAACCACAGAATGAACTTCTTTTTAATATTCCTTGTGTCTATGGGCATTAATGGTATCCTGGGATGTATCAATGATAATCTGTGGAATGTGTATTTAATGAAATAGCATTGTGCACTTATTTATATATAATCCTCTTTCACCTAAACTAAAATGTTATGTTACATTTTGTAATGTATTCTTTTGTTTAGTCATTTAAAGGCTTGACTTAAGGGATTTTGATATATACATACTAATTTCAATTAGAGCAACTCTCATTTCTCAATAGTATTCTTACAATCACATGTAAACTATTTTTAAAAGTTCATTTAAATTAACAGAATGCTTATCCTAGTTTAATGTAAAGTTTGTTCAAGGCTTTTTCTATTTACAATAACAATTTACATTCCTCCATTTCTTTAATCCATTGTGTATTATAACATGACTTGTAGACCAATGCTTGTTTTCTATTGTCAGTTAAAAAATACAAAATTTTTAATTTATTTATTACTAAAATTAAGGCATTGATAGGTTGTTTGTATTTTGGTAACTAAATTAAATGCAACATTTAATTTGATATATTTTCAGTTCTTCCAAAGTTTTGTGATAATCTATTATGTTTTTAAAAAAAACACAGTAATGGGATCATTTATAGAAACATTTTGATTATATGTCTATTTTTAACAGCTTTCTTGAGCATTTCATAAGCCCCTTTCTTGTAATTTTCAATAATAGTTCAACAAAGAATACCATGAATTACAAAACAAGTTCCTTGGTGTACAGTTTTCCTACGTTTAGTTTGATTTAACCTGCCAGTTATAAAATATCCTCTACCTTTTTTTTCCTAACTGAATTCTACTCTATTTGGAATGACAAAAACATTTCTAGCAATTTTAGTGCTAACAGCTTTTGCTCTACTGACCCATAGCACTAACTAAAATACTCAGGGGTCATGATTTATCTTGTTTATAGAACCAGACTGATGCCACCTCTGTACCCTGACCTTCATGGTGCCATATAAGTCTAAAGGATATTCTTCAGGTACTGGCTCATGTCAGCTATTGTCTCATTTACTTACTTTAAAACTTTGATGGAATTCACCTGGTTTAGATCATGCGCTTAAATTATCTCCTTCTAAAGATAAGAGCACATAGCACTTTCTAAATTTCTATTGCAAAAGATATGCCCCAAAGATTGGCATAAAAGTTGAGACTTACATAAATAAGTAAATATCAACATTATGGTGAAGTTTCTTTCTTTGTACTTTCTTAACAAAATAATTCAGAAAATTTTACTGATATGATTCTTTACCTTTCAGCAACTTTTTGATAAACTGATAGATTGCAGCTTCCATCTTTTCTTGGGTTTTAGAATTCTTTTTTTTTTCATATTAGCTCCAATCTACAACAAACTGATTTAACTTATTTAATAACAATTTTAAATGAATTCAGATTAAAAACTTTCAAATTATTTAGTTGTATGTAAACTGCCAAAATGCTAAAAGTTTTACTGAAAGATAGAATGTGTAGAAAGTGAAACATTTAATGACTACACCAAATACCATCTTATCTAGTTGTGCCAATGATACCTCTGTCATTACAGAAAAATGCGCAAATACAAACCAATTTTTCTAATACACTTTAATTTTGCAATGGTTGGTGGTAAATATGTCTTATGCTACAATGTTCATGAGGTCGTTCTTTGTTAATGTCTATAAAGCACCTAGTGACAAAGAAGAAAAAAGCAATCATAAAAAGTTTCATGAACTTCCCTCTTATTACTGCAAAGTCAATCGACAATATTCTGATAGTTTGTGGATTTATATGTGGAACTGTTGCTTAGCTTGTTGGTTCATTTAAGGACAGTGATAATATCACAACTGTCAACTTTAACTTGTTTACTGTTTAGGGGGAAAATTCATGTCCTAAATCACTCAATTCAATGACAAGGAAATATAAAAAAGAAATTGTTTCACTTATCACAAAATAGAACTTATATTTTCTCATCCAAGAATGAGGTATTTTCTCAGCTAACACTTTGTTCTCAGGAGTCACTATACAATCTTTGACAAGCTAATGGTATGCTTTTGTACAAAACCAAACTAGAAAAGCATTTTCTCTCCATTTGTTCCCTGGGCCAATGATGGGCTAACCCTTGACTAAAGATTGCCTTAAAAATAAAGAACCTTTTCAAGAATAAAGTTCTAGAGCATAAGAGTGCATATATTGCATAATAAAAAAAAATACAAAATATGCTGTCACATTTATAAGGCATCACCATCCGTCACTTGCTTATCATTAATTAATTATCCTAATGCATAATAGTATGCGTGTGGTAGTGTTCTACCCTAATTACACCATAGTAAACACATTAAGCAATGCTTACCAATACTTATTTTTAACTTTTTTAGTCTTTATTCTATAAAAATGTGTATGGGGCAATTTCGCTCATGACATACACAAAGGCTAGTAAATCATGACTTAGAGTCAAGGGTAAAAATGTAATTATCTGAGAAGAGATTATTCAGACAAATATTATGAGAGCAGGGCAAATACATATGCCTGTTTTAATGGCTATTATATTTGTTCCTTCAGGATATAGAAACATTTTTTTCTGTTCCCCATTATAATTTAGTCTCCAAATATCTAAAATGCCAGGTCTAATTCTACCATGTGACTACTAGGGCATTGTAAGATTTCTAATCTGACTTCTCAATAAATGCTTTGAACTCGTATTTTTATCACTCTTTTTGTTCAAATCATAATCTGTTTTTATGTAATAAAAAATTCTTTGTCATAAGTCTCTAAATTGACCTTTTATTTAACCACAAGCTTTATTTCAGTTACTACATGTGTAAAGTTTGTTAAAATTGTCTTATTGTTTTCCCAGATATGCTACTAAAACTCTGCAGCATAAGAAACCAAGCAGGTTTTTTGCATCACCAGTTGTGAACTGAGATTTGATCCAATAACCACATGAACCACCACCTTATTAAGAGATCTGAATCGTGAGGAAAAGCTCTTGCTGATTTTGTCATTTACAATGTTTTTCGAGATAATTTACTACATTTTTCTGTTGTGTTTATCATATATCATGTTTGTTTTAGACCTAAAATTTATATGAACGTACATTTACTGAGTTTATCTAAATATGGTTATCTGAATCAAGTCACTTTAGATAGATGTTGCTTTCTGAACAAGAACCATTTATTATGTATTAATGTGTAATTAGCTAGCGAGGCCTAATCTCATCAATCAAATAAGGTTAGAGAAAATTCAATATTATATTAAGTACATAACTTTCTGAGTGTTTGATCTTGATTCAACTGAAAATAATATGCATTGTACTAATTATTTATATCTTCAGGTAATCCATTGTTCCTGTAAATAGTTTATCTTTTAAAAGGCTTGTCATGTTGTACAATTTTGCTTACACTGTAACCACAAATATGCACACCACATTGTATATTTTTAAAAAATCTATTATAGATAGATGTGACTACTTAGATGTTTAGAAGTAGATTACCTACATGATTTTTGTGTACTTTTTTTAAACTAGTCATAGTAGGTATAATAGATGGAAAACAGTCCATTTAAGTCGCTAAGTTTTCATTTTTTTGTACTTATGAGAATTAGTTTTTTTGGATCGTTTATTCCTCCTCTGAACTGAAGGATGTAAAACTTCATTTTATTGAAGTGTACTTGCCCTTATAATACATTTTTAAACTGATTTAAAACACCATCAGTTTAATTCAAATTGCGTAAAACATTAAATATTTACTCTCAATCTATTGCTATATCTAATTTTCAGACTGTATATCTTGTGAAAACCACGGCACACCAAATCTACTTACTGTTCTGATTTCTATAATAAAATTATGTCAAACAAACAAATCAAAGAATAACATTTTTTTTTTTACAACAAAAGTTTACTCACAATGAATGACAGTGTTTGTACAATGAAAATTAGATAGTGCGCATTGTCGCACACATCTACTTAAAACAGAATTTAAAAAAACATCTAGAGTCTACACCATAATAGAAGGCGCTTTGGCTCTTGAAACCACAACAGCTGCCGCACCTTCATAATGATTACATCAAATATAAATATAGAGAAGTATATGTGTGTAGTAGATTTTTAAAAACCATTAGAGAAAAAAATAACTAAACCTGTATTTGAAGCTATCTAATAGAAGACTAAGGGCTCATTGCCCAACTGAGGGTCACACAAGTAATAAAAAACATTCCAAATATAAACTTTCACAGGGGCCACTTGTGAGCAACAACAAAAGGCATCCAATCGTAGTTTGGTCCAACTAAAGGTTTTATCTGAGTCTATCAGATCAACCTCAAATAACAAACCTAATTTTTTAAACCAGCATTTGAATTATATAAATTTTCATTTGTAGTATTAAAATAGTAAATAATTTTTTACTTAGCAAAAAAGACATTTACAATACTATGCAGTTTCAAAAGAAATCGAAAAACAATTTTTTAACAAGCAAGTCGAATTCATAAAATTTTATAACGGCTTTTATTATATAGTCTTTAGAGGTTCTGTATGGTACATGCAATTTTCAATAAAGGGATTTTCTTAATTGTTTAATAAAATGCTGTAACATAATCATGAATTATCTCAATTTGTACACATATTGCCCAGACTGGCCTTCAGAAACAATCAGAAAGCTTTTGTATAGCGGCCACCCTTAAGACCTCGTAGATTAATTGGACTGGGAAAATAAAATTAGTGACAGAAAAGCAAAGAAAAACCAGTTTTTAATAATAGACAGTTGTTAAACCATCTGAAATTGATTTGTGGATTTTTTAAACCCTGCTCCATAATATCAACTTGGTAAGTAAAATCACGCCCTGATCTATCTGTAGTTATGAAGCAGTGAGCCAATAATTTGCTGCTATTAACAGTATCAAGTTTATTTTTTTAAAAATTACTTGTTTTATGGTATTGATCTCAATTAGCGTTTTATTTATTTCCTCCCTCAAAATAATTGCAGCTAAATTTAGCTTCAAATTAAAAAAACCAAAACAACCATTATTAACCTATGTCATGTTTATTAAAAAAAAAGGTAGGCCTATTTAATTAAAGGAAAATAATTGGGACCAAACATGGAAATAAAGAAAAGAAAAAACTTATCACAAGCTTGAGGTTAAGGTCTGGTAACTTTTGACTTTTGATGATAATCATGATGGTGATAAAATGTAACAAGAACATCAACATATTGCTTTAACAATAGTGGCATAATATAGTATACAAATACATGTGAGGTAGTGTAAAGGGGCACATTTAAAAAAAGTTGGTCTAAATTTTCTGTCTAAATGCAAGTTAGTTATAAAATTACCCCTGGATTGGATTTTAAAAAACTTGCATGAAATCATAATTTCAAAAAATTTCTCATGAATAAACAAAACAAAAAAATTTATAAAAATAATCCCATAAATGCAACTTCTTTAAAAGTAAAATGTTTTTAATGCTTCATAAAACAACTTCTATTTAATTATACTATCTATCTATCCCACTGAAAATAAAAGCAACATTTGTGCCCATTTACATCACCTGACAGCCAAGAATCACAGGTCACTGGCAATTATAAGGGAGTTGAAGGGGATGGGAAGGGAAAAGTTTTAACAAGATTCAATACATTTACATGGGTAAGCGTGTACACCAACACTTGTAATAGTTCCACCAAAATAAGACCTGTATTTAAAAAAAAAAAGTTTCAACTGTTTGACAAGACTAACAGGCGATGTAACATCACAAAGACAATAATGAGAATACAAGATAAGCACTTGTAAAACAGTTCAGACTGACAACAGTATTTACAGAGAAAATGTACCTAGCAATTGAAATTAAACACAAATTTTGAGTCACATATAATCAATGAATGCTTTAGTTTTGTTTCAATACAGATATAAACAAAAAAGAAAACAATTTCAATGTAGACATCTGCTCATGTTATAATGTTGCCTCCCTTAAGAAATGATATCACATGTTTGTATATGTATATTTTTTCTTTAAAATAAATGGCAGCTTCACAAAATTCCTTTGAAAGAATGTGGCATATAATCAAGAGACCAGCAGTGGCCAAACATGAAGAGGTTGTTATCCCCCTTGTGACACTACTGCCCGAGCCAATTTGTCTCCCTTGGTTAGCCACTGCTGCAAGAGAATTGTACATTTTTATAGAGAAATGTTAGTGTAGAAATAAACTTTAACTTACACGTAGATATTTAATGTGGCACCAGCTAAAAAAAACTTACTTTTCATCTATTTACAATACATGACAGGATTTATTTATTACAATTTTACAAATAGTGAGAGAAAAAGAATCTCAACTAAAGATTAGAAATTATTTTTAATACTGTGGTGCACACATTGGCTTCTTGAAAAAGAACTTTTCTTGAGGTTCAAGACATGAAGTAAAAATCTGATGAATGATTCATCAAAACATGAGGCAATGATATCTTGTACTAGTCCATCAGAAACTGATGTGCATTAAAACTGCACATTTTGAGATTCAGCGTAATGAAATCTGAATTGATGTTGGTACGAGCTTGGTTATAAACAGAAGATGTCTATGTGTATGTGAATTTTTGGGACACTGGATGTTTAGTTACCTCATTCAACAAATCACTTGTTGAGCTTCCAAACACTAATCTGGTTTTTTGTTGATGAGAGAGTAGTATTCAAGATAAACAAATACAAAAATGATCAATAAACAGCTATTATATCTAGTAATAAATAGAAATAAAACAAGACATCAGAAATGTTACTCTCATATAAACAATTATAATACTAAGATCAAGAACACTTTTAATATCAGAAATAATATGCAAAACTGATTTTAAATCAGGTGTTTTTTTTTCCTATAAAAAAAGTGTTACTATAAAAGTTGAATAGTTACAAATATGGCAAATGTCTAATGATAGAATCTGATCTGTAAAATGATGACAGGACATGAATGTGTAATCAGGTTTAAATATAGAATCCACTCATAAATTATACCAAATAAACAGTTTATATAGCACTATGTGACAGCACCACAGAAAAAAAACTATACATATCAAATGTTATATACCAATATTATAAAATGTGTACAATATATTAAGTATAGTAATCATGATAAATCAATTTCATGCACAAATTTGTTTTAGAAATTAGATACACAGTTAACAACAACAAAAAAAACACTTCACAATTTCTTAAAGAAACATTTCTCCTCACACAACTATTCAGTGTCAACCTAACTGTGATCAGTGCACTGCACCTTGCAAAAACTAGCTTTAAATTACAATCTGCTAAAGTATTTTGGACTAAAATTATAATCAAATGTACACCTCTTTCATTCATATTTTTCTATTTATTGCACCTTAAGTTCTATCTAAGTGAATCACAATTATCTTTCCTTTTAATCACATTATATTGCTGATCAAATTGATAGTCCTCCATATCATTTATAATGTAAGATAAAAAAGACTTTCTATTTAGGAATTCAAACAAAAAGACCTTACAAAATTGTTTCAAGCAAACAAAAATGACACATTTTTTTTAACCATCAATGCAGTTGACTTATTGAATGTAAGAACGTGTGTTTTTATTTCATCTTAATATCATCTTCAACTGGTTAGGGTTTTCTGGTGTGTGGTATAGAATTTGTACAGAGTAGTCAACAGCAAAGAATGGTGAAAGCACTTGAGACAATATAGAGCATTTGTGTGTGACCGGATTTATTTCATAAGGAGTTCTTGGTGACAACAAGCAACTGGTGCTTTCATCCACTAGAATTATTAGTAACCAACAATGAGTCATTAAAACAACATTTGTAGCATTTAAAATACATCACAAGATATAGCAATTGGGAATAATTATAATAATAATAAAAAAAAATCAGTTAACACAACTTTTTGTACATTACATATAGGGTATGTGAAATTAAATGTGGTAGCGAGAAATTGAGATTATCTCACGAAAAATCCCATTTGATTTAGCTGAGGTAATTGTCACATTTTTATTTCTACACCTGTTTTGTTTGGCACATTCTTCTAAACTGTTTACATTTCAAGATTCAATTTTTGTTTATGTTAGCTAGCTATTCCACCTCACTTTGATTTGTGAAACAAAGGAACCTCAAGATCGGCTTCAGAGTTTGGTCCATCTAAACTAACCATATCAGCATGTTACAGCCATCTACTGAACAACTCAAGTTGCATCTAACCATTCAACTAGAAGGCACAGCAGGCAGATGGCCAAAGGTCTATAGATATTATAGCTTTAATAACTCTAACCATTTTTCTATCACTTCAGGGAATATGAACACAATCCATTGACTATTCCTAGCACAAATTTTACACTGGGGGTAGGGGGGAGAAGGGAAATGGCACTCCATAGTTACACCAGCTACAAACCAGCTGTAGAGGGAACTACTCGTGTTAATGCCTTATCTTTTTACTGGGTATGGCACACAAATGACTTAAATCTCAGTACAGTTTATGTTGTTAAAAAAAAAAGTAAAAAAAACAAAACAAACCTAAACTAAATGGTTTTGAATTAGCTCTGCATTAAAAAATAAACTAAAGCAGCTAGTGTCCAACTCTACAGAAGACTGGAAGTCGCTATATATGTGATCTACTCAAACGGGTTCCCTTTCTGATACGGCCATGATGAAGTCTTGTCAGAAGGTATTATCCAGGCTGTTGTTGTGTGCTGTACTCTAGGTGATCTCTGTCTCAAGGTTTTAATCCAGCAACAGTGAAATATACACAAAACAATAGAATGGTTCTCTCACTTGTATCCTAAGAACAGAATACAATTTTTTTTGGTTTCTCCAAAAGTTGTGAAAAAAAACAAAAAAAAAACAAAACACATGCTTAGTAAGCAGTGAAACAGTTTTCACTTGTCTATAGTCACAAAAACATTGAAGCTGGTTGGACCAGGTGACTTCAACACACAGCCATGAAGATGCTCTTGTGTAGGTGACACACGGACAGAGCAGTGGGCTGACTACATGTATTGGTTTCATCCAAATTAGTCAACATAGGGAGAAGGAGTGAAGCTAGATGGGGATGGCGGCTACCATCTATCACCATGATGATTACAACAACAAGGTACAACAACAATGATGGTAACAACGACAAAGCCAGCGAGGTTTGTGCTAGTTACTAAGGCAGCAAGGGCCATGAAGTGAAATGATCCTTGAGGTTGTAAAGAATTATGTCCCTTCTTCCATTGGTTCAGATTGCTGTTCCATAGTACTTCTGTAATATTAAACAAAAATATATAAATTAACAAGAATGAACTGAGTTCTCAATAGTCAACAAAATTCCCTATTAATATAAAATTTATTAGACGCTTAATGCTATAAAAATTTATTGAATTCTATAATGAATTACCTAATTATTGATTTTAAAAAATTTACAATTGTTAATAAACTTGTTATCATTATGTCAATAAAAAAAGATCAATAGCAAACCTCTGTTTACAAGGAACCATTGAAAGGGAAGCAAGGGCAGATACTGTGGCTGCTTCCTCCATGTCAACATTTTGAAAGTCTATTAAAGAGTGATGAGTTGTGCCAGCATAGCGCTTGACACATGGCCAGTGTTCAGCTGAAATAAGACACACATTGCTAGTTACACATGTCTTCTTACAAGATGAACACCCAGTTTGATTTATATACTCTCTACCCAAACAACTTTAACTTATTGCTTATGGTTCAGCTAGAACCTCTAGCTTTAAATGTACTACTTCAACAACAAAAAACTCAGTGTTCATATTTAAATCCTAAAACAAGCATGTTTAATAAAACAATCTAAACTGCTATTAACTCATTTAAATTGTAAGTCCATTTAAAAGTAGGGCCTATAGTTTTTACTAAAAATTAAACAAAGAAAGCCAACTAAGAAGGGTAAAAATCCAAAATGCTATTCGAGCTTGTACCTTGTATTTGTATAGTAGCCTCTAATGTGTCAATGGCTGGTTTACAAGGAGACCTCTTTAGCTCTTCCTCTCTTAGAGGCCTCAGCTAAAATATAAACATTCATGTATTGACTAATAGAAACCCTGTTAATACAAATATTTTAATTATTGCTTGGTATGACATTACAAAACAGACTTCAATAGTGCTTTAAACTTATGTTACAGTCCCAGCAGCTAAAAACAGGTTATTTTTTAAATTATAAATTTATGTAGAAACTCTGACTAAGGAAGTGACTTACTTCTTCACCAAGTAATGCTCTGACTGAAAGCTCTGCAGAATCACAAATACTAGGGATATCATAACCTCCTTCTAATGCTAGAACAACTTTACCATTGGCCAGGGACATCAATTCCCTTGTCAATACACCAAAGCCTGAAGACAGAAAAGATAAAATAACTTGTTAGGAACTATTATCAATTCACTGGATACACTAAGTCTAAACAGCTAACTAATGTTTTCCACCCTGACTATTACAGATTCAACTTAAAATCCACTTGTTAAAAACAAAGCTCATCAACTTACACTCAGGTGAGACTTCATATCCTCCTAATGCAGTTGCGTGTCCTTTAGCAGCATCATAGCCTGCTGATACTAAAACACATTCTGGCTTGAATTCACGAGCTATTGGCATCACAATTGTTCTGTAATAGTAAAATATAATTAATTAAAGTAAGTAAAAAAGGTAAAGATTCCTATATATTGGGCAGATTAGTTCATTTGTTTCTTGACCTCGGCTATGTAGGGATAATGTCATTAGCTTTATGCCCACTCGCCTTTACTTTCCCTAACATGAGTTAGGTACCCATCAGGGCTGGGTGGAATAAGGGACAATCCATTGGCTTGAACCTGGATTCGAACTCAAGACTTTCAGATTAGCAGTCTAGCGCTCTACCGCTAGGCCATACCGTTCCTTAATCAATTAATTAAAGTAGCCACAAACAAATTTCTATTAAAAAATTACAAAATATATGGTTTACATATTTAATATTTCAACACTGTAATGAGCGTATGAATTATATTAATCTAACCTAAATGCAGCCATATATTCAGCATCTCCCATAGGTGGGTTGAGACTGCCACCAAAAGCAATGTTCACATTGAAGCCAAGTCCTGGACCTTCTCCACATTCATCTAGGGCACCAGTTCCAGGGAAAAAGTTCCCGTTGTCATGGCGGTGAATTGATATGTACAGAATATGTGGATCATCGTATGTCATTTTCTGTGTCCCATTGCCATGGTGCACATCCTGGACAAGAAAGAAATATTTTCATGAAAAATGTATTACAATGATATCCTAGTAATCAATGACTTAATCTTTCAATAAATGTTACAGCGTTAGTACTTAATGAGAAGGGACACTTGTAGTCACACAAGTTACTTTTTTATAAATGTTTTCTTAGATTTTACACAAAACAGATATTATACACAAACTAAGATTTAGTAGAAATTTGTGCAGGTAAAACATAATGCATCAAATATTGTAAGTTATGAAATGTCTTCAAGACAAAATCAGCATTTAAAAATCTGACATACCCAGTCCACAATTAAAATTCTTTGTAGGTTCATTTTTGCCTTCAGCTGTTTGGCTGCTATGGCCACAGAGTTAAAGTAACAAAAGCCCCTGAAAAATATAATTTTAGCTTTCATTTCTAAAACCAGTAAGATAAAAATGAATCAGTAAATTGAGCAATATATAATAAAAATTAAAAATGAGCTTGCATCGAAGCCATTAACTTACATGGGAGTGTCCTGTTCTGCATGATGGCCTGGTGGTCGCACTACAGCAAAACCATTCTGGAACAGCACAAATGTTGAACATTTAATTAAATAATTTAATATAGTATGGACATATTTTATTTTAAAATTAATACACTTGACATAGGTGTTTTAAACTTCAAGTGTGTCAGTACCACAATAAAAGTGACCCACTGACCTTAAGATCTCCAGCTGCTACACGACAAGCCAGTTCAATGACACACCCAGCAGCCTTAAAGGTAACGTACATTGATTTATTAAAGATGACATTACAATAAATTAGGGATACTTGTTAAAAAATAGGAAAAAAATAAATAATTCCAAACTTTAAGCAATGAAACTGGCCAGATAAATGTGTATAAAAGCCAAAGTACCGTTCTAGCAGCAGTGGAGGTGTAAACTTCGTTCCACACAGTGTCTGAGTCAACACCTATACCACCACAGTACAGCAGGCAGAACCTCTTGGATGAGCTTTCTGTTAACACAGACAGTTTTACATTTATTATTTGCACAAGAAGAAATTTTTTTTAAAAAGGTTTACACAATTGGTGAATGAATATTTTTAGTAAAATAATACAGGCCAGGCTATAAAAGAGAACATGCTTAACATAAAGTAAAAAGGTAATTATTTGAACAATACACATGTCGCAGATTTTTAAAAATGCTTAAAATATTCCCATCAGGAATGCAGTCAAAATACGTTCAGGTCATTGTGGTCACATTTCAAAGTCAGTGACCGCAAAGATGCGCAACGGAAAACTGCAAGAGCATTTGTGTTTTTTCTAATCGAGCATTTATAGACATTAACAAAGGGTGACTACATGTACATTGTAGCATAATAGAACATATTTCCACAGAATACACAAAATTAAAATGTGTTAGGTATAATTAGTTTGTATTAGCACATTTTTCTGTTTGCGCATTTTTCCAATTTCCCATTTTTTCTGGGAACCTATAAAGATTCTGATTCAATTTAGACTACTTCTGACACATATACCATGGTAAAATAAAACTATTTATCCCTAACACCAAATAATGTGAAATGGATGCTGAACTAATAAAGTAATTACCAAAGAGTTTTTGTCTGTTGTAAGGATTGCCACCAAATATAAGAGAGTACTGTTCTGAGTGACAACTTTGTAGTTCTTCAATGGTAGCTTTTCTGGACCTCACATGCTTGAAACAGAATAAACACATTTTTATAATACATTGTTAGCTTGAGATTCTGACTTTATTGGCATCTATCAAATACATGTTTTGAAATGAATGGAAACTGCCTAATGAAAATGTTATTTCACATTTCAACTTATATTTAAGTAATTTTTATATTTCCCCTTAAATCTTACCCTTTTCTTAGAGAAAAAATGAACAAAAAAACTATGCTTATGAATAGTTATTTGAACTTTGACAATCTACAAAAGAACTCTGTAAAAAAAAAGATTTTTTTGTATGCATTACCTCACAACGAGCTTCAAGTCCCTCCTCTGTTAATCTGTTCCATATACTGTGGATTCTTCCAGCATGTTCTAGATGGTTTGAGTGATCATTACATGTACAGCGGTGTTTCAACATGGTGTTGTCATAAGCCAAACCTAGCAGGTTATAAGAAAATAAATGGTTTAGAAATGTAAAATAATTGATACACAACAGAGTGATTAAAAATGTTTTTTTTAGAGGTACAGTCCAATTACCTGTAGTAAAAGTATAAGTTATAGGGCCAGAGTCTTGGGCTGACTGCGGGGGAACTGAAAAAGTGACCAGTGGACTGGATTGTGTACGAGACAGGGGCCTATGGTGGGAGGGACCTTTATGCCGTGTCCTCTGTGTGTCCCGATGTGGACTTAGCAGGACATGGCTATCACGCTCCCGCCCATGCTCAGCTATGGCTGCAGCTGTTAATGGTGATGAATGTTGTGATATGACTTGGCCTGACAACGGCGCACTGATATCCTCCATTCTACCTTCTAGAGTCTCTGCTTCTCTACATTCCTTCATCTCCTGCAATAAATTACAACATTTCTTCATAATAAACCTGTCATTTTCAATTATATTTTTGCAAGCATTCCAAGATTAGAGAAAAATAAATGGTTATTTAAAAAAAACCTCAAAGCGCAGTGCACACAATAATTTATACTGTTTTGGCTGCCATAAATATAATCACAGGAGCTATTTTTTGACTGATTATAAATAGATGAAAAAAGTTGAACTAACCTGCGCTAATTTTACTTCTGTTTCTTCATCAACATTCTCCATATGACTTTTACTTCCAGACCTCTGTAAAACAGTCTGTCTGATATGCTGGAATAAAAAAATATAAATGTGAAAAAGATATGATAGGATGGAATTAAACACAGATTGTGAATATAAATCTTGCACATTTGGAAAATTATTTTCTGTAACTTTGAAGATGGAATGTAGGGTTCCTATTAATTTTATGTATATAATTTCAATGATAGATGTTTAAAATATAAGTACCAATACCAAAAGCTGTCTTAAGTTAAAATATGCTGCTGACCTGTTTAACATAAAGCTTCTGATCTTTGAGATACTGCTCATGTTGCTGCTGTAGAAGGAGGTTTTGTTGTTGGTGGAATACTCCCAAGGGCAGTGGTGCAGAGTGAGTGCGTCCTAAAGGTCTATGTCTGTAGAACAGATCACTGTATTTATTAATGCATATTTTGTTGACAACATCAGGGAGACTATGCTGTTAAAAGTTTATCACTTCCAAATTAAGATATTCACAGGCAAAATAATTTACTTATGAAGACAAATACTACAGACTAGAAAAATGGCAGCTTGTAAAAAACTGTTACTGTGTACAAGGTATAATGATATTCACAAGTAAAACTTTTATCAGTTAAGATCAAAGTTACATATCTGAAGCAAGACATTTTGGTCACTGTCTAGTTCATCATCACCTTTCCCCGTTTGTGCCCAAGACACATGAACCAGATGAAGTTAAAATTCATCTGGTTCAATTACTTTGGCATAAGAAGCGATAGTGTGTTCAGCACTTTACCCAGCATAAATAGTTTCCCCAATGTGAATCAGGTACACATCAGAGCTGGGTGGATTCAGGAATGTCTTACAGACTCCAACCCAGGTTTCAAACTCGAGATTTTTGGTTATAAGTTGTAAGACCTAGCATCCTACTACGAGTCTCCTAGTTAGAAATTCCAAGTTAGTACTGTTTAAACATCATTTACTTTGCTATATGAAGTGGTGAGAGTAGCATACAAAAAAACTTACCTATGTAATCTGTGAGCTGAATGAGGAACTGATGGCCCAGGTGCTGCTGTGACTGGAATGAATGGACTAGCTAAAGGTGAGTTTGCAGTACCTGAAGGGGACAATTTACCCTGTGATGCCAAAAATGCCTGTGTTGAACCTGGAGGAAATTCTCCATCAAGTACTGTAAAGGAAGATAAAAGATACATTAAAAACATCCACATAAGGTAGTAATATGATGCAATATTAAAAAGTTGATGTGGGGAATCTTGTTATAATATTTACAACTATTTACAATGTTTAAAAATAAATTACCAATTAGACTTAGCTAAATTGAGCAAGAATTTACTTATGTGCTTTATTATCAATTGGGTTGTACTACACTGGAATTTTATTCAATCATAATAGGCAGACAAGGCTTGTAAGAGAAATATATTTGTTCCCAACTGACCTGGTAAAGCAGGGAAGTAGCCTGGAAGAGCCCCAGATATCATGTGGGGAGGCCCAGGTAAGGCAATGCCTAGTCTGGCTGACATGGCAGCCCTAATGTCATCTTCTGTGCCCACTGGTGACCCCTGAAACATAATGTCCAGATGTGTTACGCCCAATAGCTCTAACATATACACAACAAAACAAATATCACTTTAGTAATATCTTAAGTATAACATCATTACAAATAAAAGATTACCATAATATTTTCAAAAGCTATATGCATCTTATAGAAAAAATAACTCCAAACAATCTTTTCATATCAGTCTCAAGTTGGTACAAATTTCTAATTTGTTAAGTCTTAAAAATTCTTTGTTACCACATAAGCATATAAAGCATAAAAAATAATTATAAGCATTAATAAACGAGCAAGAATTCTATTGAATGTAAGTTAGAGCAATGACTTACTGATGCTGATGTTGGTGGACGACCTAAAGAGATGTTGGGCATGGATGGAGAGGTATACAAGAGTTCTGCACTGGGATACACGAGGTTGTGTTGGAAAGGGAACACATAGCCTGGACTCTCCTGTGAATTCAGATACAATGATAAGTAGTACAATCTAGGTAGGGTCTACAACACCAAGGCTATTCTGATGATATAGCTGAAGGTGTTGCTGCCATTCAATATGACTAGAGCCTGACTGTATTCATAAATAAAATAAATGTGTAGAAGTAGTCAGGAGACAGACATGGGTCACACACACAGAAATTAGCAAACTAAGTTGAATCGTTGAGAATTTTTTTTTTTGGGATAGACTTCTACATTTACATTAAAGTTTGAAAAAGATATATTGCAGTAAAAAAAATGGTATATTAGATGAGAAATATTGCGCAACAACTTAAATACATTATGAAATATCCAGTTGTTTTTTTCATTTTGGCTTTATTAAATCCTTTGACAATAAACATTTTATTTCACGTTAGACTTTTTATTTCAGTAGAAACTGCTGAATATTCAAGAGTCTGATTGATGTTAGTTTAAAAAAAAATGCAAAATATAATTTCTGTGATATTATTGGTAAAAATTCAAACTTAATGAATTTTACATTTCTTACACCTGCTAGTTATAAACATCTGAAGTTCAATGTCCAGAACATCCAACCAAGTTGTGACATATTCTGAAGTAATAAACATGTCTTTTAAGAAAACTAATTTTCTGTCATTAGTGTATATAAATTGTCTTATTTTTAGTAGTTATCATGAACAATTTGCAGTTGTGTAAGTTGTCTATCTGTCTTGCCACTATCTGCTTTATGTTAGGCTAAATTAAAAAAAAAAAAAAACTTCTAGTGCATGAATGTAACTGGTGTTTCTGTAACCTATTTTTTAATTTAAAAAAAAATTAATGTTTTATGGTTTTAAAAATATTTTTATATCTCTAAGCACAGCTGTGTGGCAAATCCTTCATTTTAACACGGCTTAAATTGTATAGTAAAAATATAAAGTGAATGTTTTTAACATATCAATTGTATAATTCACGTAATATTTTAGATGCGACCTCTGTAAGATTTTTAGAAGAGATGATTTGCAGCAACTGGTGCTACAGCTTTACTTACTTTATCTCTGTACCTTTTTATTTTTTTTATTTCTAAAAGCTTATTTTTCTTATCTTTGTAAGAAAGTGGGTGTCAATACTCAACTAAAATGCTGGGAGAGTGAAATCTTGCCAATTGTATATGGGAGAAAAGAGCTAATTACCTGCCATCTCTGTTCTATAAAAAGATGGAGGAGGTCAAATGGAGATAGGAATTAGAGTTAACTTGTGCTAGCTAGGTAAATATTCTAAATAGCATCAACTGGTTTGAAAGGGTAATCTTGCTGACAAGATGATAAAACCCAGGACTGGGGGGAGCTGTAATGCTAGCAACAGTTACCTAGGTTTGCTGTTAAACCCTCTACAGATAGGCTTTTAAAAAACATAATTAGCTTGTCTACCACCATAAAGGGGGGGGGGAGGAGGAGGAGATCAGCTAATCAGAAATATTTACATTATATTGCTTTAAATAATTACCTTCAAGAATAGATAACTAGTACTTTTTTTTTTATAGTTTACATGAGGTAACCTTTTTTTTTCAATGTCAGTTTTTAAAAAGAATACTCCTGAGTTTTAAATAAAATAATATTGCTTAGAGAGATTTGTTATTTTATGTGTTTCTATTAACTTGCAAAAAAAATAAAAATAAAAATAAAAACAATAATATAAGTAAAATCTCTGAATAAAACTATTTTATTCAAACATTACCCCCTCCCCTTTCCCCCCATTTCAGCTAGCAGCCATTGGCACAGAGTATCGCAATGCCAGCAGTGATTGCGTAACCTAGTGGTATTGATTAAACTAGACAATCTCAACAGCTTGAGCTCAAGTCTAGCCAAACAGCAAGCACTGAAATTTTGATCAATCAGACAGGCCAGAGCCAAAAATACTTCAACCTTCACATTTCTAAATCTGGCTTTCACACTCTCTTCTCATAGCCATCAATACAAGAAATAACATGTTGAATAGAAATGTCATAGCTATAAATAATTACTTATTTAGTTGTAAGTTATGGTTAAACTGATCATGCAGAAGTGTTTTTTATTTTATATTTATAGATAATTGTGTCTTATTTTAGAGTAAGTGTACGGTGCTGATCTACACAAATAAAGTGTCTGTTCAACAATCTTCAGCATTCCTCAACATTATTTTTTTTTACTAAGTCAGCACTTTAAGGTCTTATTACTTATATAAAATGCCTTGAGTGCCAATTATCCAGAAAAAAACATACACAACTTCTTTTTAAAAAAATCAATCCTGAAAGAACCAGTGTATGTAAATATAACTTCATCATATCAGGCCTGAGAAGCCTGACACTGCAGTTTTATTTCTTAAGGGTTTATAATACATCTATTGTTGTATGCATAGCTTGATTATTTAAATTTAAATACTCCATCAATTATGTTAGACAAAAAAAAATAATCTCCATGGCATTCCATCTATTAGGACTTAGTTGCCAGGATGTCTCTATGTCCTAGTAGGAAGACAGGCTAACCAATAGTATTCAAAGTTCAAGGTGTGGGTTGTGTGTGCTGATGTTGAAATAAATGTAACACAGACTGTATTGCTAAAAACTAAACAGAATCTGTAACAGCTGCTGGTCAAAACAAACCAGGAAGACAACTACACAGGGCTGATTTTTAATAGAAGCAGTTATCATTTTTTTTTTGTTTTTTAAAAAGTTAAAATTCCTGGTCCAAGTTCTCTGTGCCATTATTGGCAGGGAGCCAAGATGAGGCTACTGAGAGGAAGAACAAGAAAAAAAATTGATGCAGGGGGAGAAAAAAATGAGGTGAGAGATGGCTACAGAACCGCTGGCTTCTGTATTTAGTCTAGACTAGAGCTGATAGCTAGAGTGCATGTTCCCGGTGCATGCTACAGGAGAGAGGGGGGGTGGGGGGGGGGGGGGGCAGAAGGGGGAGAAGCCATCAATCGTTTGGTTTTACAAACTCTAAGGCAATTTATCCTCACCAGAGTTCTTTCACTCTAGCTAAAATCAGTGCTCTAGTCCTGATAAGACGTGACTAAGAAATCAAACGATGTACAAGTTGAGTTTACTACGACGTGTTAGTTGATTTTACTAAGGAAAAGCAATGCTACTTTTTAAACCTTCCCCCCACCCAACCCCATCCCGTTTTCCAAAAAATCTATATTTAAACCCCGCCAACGCCCATCCGATTCAATACTCATTCATTTCTTCTCTCCCATCCCATGCTACACGTGAACGTCTACTAGATAAATTAGCATTCCAGAAACGTCGAGACAACAGCTCAAAATTGCGCACGGTAAAAAAAAGGTAGACTGTTGCCGGAAGGGGAGTCCACCAATAGACAAGTACCGTGTTTACAAGCTAAGTAAGATGGAGTATAAACCATCGCTAGAAAAGATGGAGTATAAACCATCGCTAGAAAAGATGGAGTATAAACCATCGCTAGAAAAGATGGAGTATAAACCATCGCTAGAAAAGATGGAGTATAAACCATCGCTAGAAAAACTTGGATTCACCCGCTCTATTTCCACCACCGCCATCCACATTAACTTTGATTTCCCCTATATTCAACCTGTTATTGGTAGACCCCGCGTGGAATCAATGCTAACGTTGCCGGCACTAAAGGTTTTATCTCTGTCAGGAGATAACAAAAATATTTCGATGCTGCAACCGGCCCGAAAGAAATTTATTTAAAAATAGATACAAACGAACTCTCTTGCGATTTCAACTATTTACATACCTAAGATAATGGAGTTTTTTTTTCCTCTTCTCCCTTTTTCCAGCGCCAATTATTTTTAAAGCGAGAATTGAAAAAAGAGGGAAGGGCAAGTGGGGGCGGAGTATGTATCTGATAGCTACTGTTATTGCACGTGCTTAGCCGAGTTCATTTCTTTTCCACCTGCCTGACGGTGTCTGAGGTTAAAACTAGATGAACATAAAGATAAAACTGTGGTTTAAATACATACATCAAAAGTATGGCTCAACACAGGCTCGACAGCCAACAAATGTGGGATTCTACTCAAAGATCAACCACTAAGTCGAATCATCAACTCTCACTAAGTGGCGTCACACGGATCAGATAGACAGATGCACAGCTAGGCAACACAATCTTCACTTGCGACTGGAGTCATCAAATACGCATGACAGACCAAGTTTGGATAGATCGCTAATTTAACAGCACAAATATCTTTAACACGAAATTACAAGAAATTTCGTCTTTTAACTTATCACAAAGCCGACCACTACAACCCAACATAAGAAACTAGTTCCGTAACGAGAGCTGCTATTCTCGTCCAAATGTTTTAGCCGTAAAATAAAACACCAAAACTTTAAGACTTGACTTTAATGTCTGACAAAATCAGGTGATGTCTTTAGGGAGAGAAGGAGTAAAGATAAACAGTTTCTGTGATTCAATGCCTGAGCACGTAATACCAGGACAAGTATCAAGCTATCAAAGGAGACGAGTAGACTTGATCTTTTCAAGCTAAGCATCAGTGTAACATATTTTCTACAATTGGACCTGTGTGGCCCATAATCTGATCAACGACAATTGGAAAAATATAAACATGTGCATTAAATGTGCACATGCAAACAATTCAAGAGATTAAAACTAATGTTGGCAATCTTACATCGCCGATAACGGGCAATGTGCTCAGTACAGAGAACAGCTAGGTAAATAACCCCGGTGTTTTGTTTCAATAAAATCTGCTTTTATTTCTAGCGGATTCCTTAGATTCACTTTATCGGATAATAAATCAGAAATGGGTTCCAGTATCGTCTAAAAAACTCCAGACAAAAGCTTTAACGACCCCACTTTGTCCGCTGTGTTATTTGTTGGGTAACAACAAGCAAATGATGACGGCATACAACTAAAACATTGATGTACGAAACTTATTGCTGTGAGATAAACCTAATTTTTTTTAACAAACAATACAATTTTTAATTAGATTTAACTGTATGGCTAGCTTTCCATTCTTTCTTGCACACTGAGAATGATATTTATATCTTTGTATGCGTGTATGTGTGTGTTGGGGGAGTACTGATACATAATATGTTTTCATATTCATTAAAGGTTGAGAACCCTTAAGACGATTCTCACCGTATCTAGACCAAACTACCCCGGCTACTGGATTAGGTAAAATGTTTATACAAACAGTAAATATTAGATGACGTTAAGTAAAACATAAATCTAACCCCCTCTTTCACGGTCAAATACATATTTACAATGTGCGCAGGGATGCTTCTTTATACACATTTACATAACCTACATTTGTGATAATTTAATAATTGATGATTAAACATACATTTTCAAATATTTATTTCAGTCCTGGCTAGCTATTAATAGATAACTAACAGTATATGTGTATCTTGAATAAACAACCAACTGAGAAATCTATCCCTACTTTACACAATGTAAGTATGCCTTTCCTAGTCAATGTTCACTGATACCGTTACTAATATGAATGTACACCCACACAATGTTAAACTTGGCTCCGCTATCAAGAAAGTATTTGGTTGACATTCCTCAGTTGACACAACACAGAGTACACACAGTAACACCGCTAACTATGTTTAACTCAACAAGAGAGGGTACTCACATCTTTAGAGTGTAAAGACGACACAACACACAGTACACACAGTAACGCCGCTAACTATGTTTAACTCAACAAGAGAGGGTACTCACATCTTTAGAGTGTAAAGACGACACAACACAGAGTACACACAGTAACGCTGCTAACTATGTTTAACTCAACAAGAGAGGGTACTCACATCTTTAGAGTGTAAAGACGACACAACACACAGTAACGCCGCTAACTATATTTAACTCAACAAGAGAGGGTACTCACATCTTTAGAGTGTAAAGACGGCACTACACAGTACACACAGTAACGCCGCTAACTATATTTAACTCAACAAGAGAGGGTACTCACATCTTTAGAGTGTAAAGACGGCACTACACAGTACACACAGTAACACCGCTAACTATGTTTAACTCAACAAGAGAGGGTACTCACATCTTTAGAGTGTAAAGACGACACAACACAGAGTACACACAGTAACGCCGCTAACTATGTTTAACTCAACAAGAGAGGGTACTCACATCTTTAGAGTGTAAAGACGACACAACACACAGTACACACAGTAACGCCGCTAACTATGTTTAACTCAACAAGAGAAGGTACTCACATCTTTAGAGTGTAAAGAAGACACAACACAGAGTACACAGTAACGCCGCTAACTATGTTGAACTCAACAAGAGAGGGTACTCACATCTTTAAGAGTGTAAAGACGACACAACACACAGTAACTATGTTTAACTCAACAAGAGAGGGTACTCATATCTTTAAGAGTGTAAAGACGACACAACACACAGTAACTATGTTTAACTCAACAAGAGAGGGTACTCACATCTTTAGAGTGTAAAGACGACAGGCTACCATTTGCTATAGATCCGTGAGCACTTCCGGGCGGCGAGTTAGGACCAGAGTCAGGGTTGCTACTGCATACACCAGTATCTACTGGAATAGAAACAGTCTCTTAACAGTGGCTGATGGCCGCAGTTTCAGACATTAGGCCCTTCTCATCACCGAATGATGCTTGTGTTTATCTGATGCTACTGTAACTAAATATGTCAATGTAAGCCTATCGTTAAATTCCTGCAGAATGCCTGACTTAGTACATCAAATGTAAGTCATCCAAACCTGAATATAAATACATACATGTGATATAAATATCAAAAGGAAGTAACCATGGCAGAGGTTAGTAGGCTGGACAAGAGAAACATGGGTTATCATGCAGCTTCATGAGCAATTTCAGCACACACATCTGCATTGTATCATGGCAAGTTTGAACACAAAGTCTTTTTCAATCATCGTGTATATTTTATTGTAAATAGTTTATTTTTAAAAACTAAGTCTTTTTGGTGTAGTAAGAGAAGGGTACCCTGGATAGATGAGATGTAAAGACGGGTGTGGGGGATGGTTGATGCACCTATGCAGGTTAACCATGCGCAAAATGACGTGTTATTCATTTTAGTTCCTGCTAGTTGAACAAAAAGGGGCTGTTTCAAGCAACAATTCAAAGGGAGTCAACTCTCTACCAGTTAATAAAAAAGCAAATTCTCGCGTACAAAAAGCACCATGCCAACCCTGTCTGACAACAACCATACACATGTAATATGATCGCGGTGCTACACAATCGTGTATTTTCACCAACAATTTTTTGAAACTTATCTGCACCAAAAAACACAATAAAGCTATTTTTATCTTCGTACCACGTCATTAGATAGAGCTAGAAAAAATCCCACTGTTTATTTACCAGAGAAAAAACTATGGTTAACTTTTTAAAATCAATTTTGTTGTTGTTTTAAGTAATAATGTTGTGAAAAATTAGGTGATGACAATTTTAAAGAAAGAAGCAACGAATATCCAACAAAATGTTGAACACCTTGGGGAAAAAAATTAAATATTTTGTTTCCAAATACGATGACAAGGCTGAGTTAATTAGGGTCAACTAATTTAATCCTACTTGTTTATTTAAAGCTTTCAGAAATAATTCGGCATCTGATGACGTCGGTTGTCTCAGAGACGTGGGAGAAAAAACTTTCTATAACCAATTTTCTGTTGTCAAAATCAGAGTTAAAATTTAAGCCGTTTTGTCTGTTAAACACACGTCAGATTTATTTTTTACTTCAGTTTGTTTCTAATTAACTCCAGCTATAATGGAACAGAATAAAACGACTCGAGGTGAAATTTAAAGCCATGTCTTCGAGACCTCGCTTCAGTGAACATGTATTTTTGTCACATGAATAGTAAGGAAGTCGATTGAACAGAAGGTACACTGATAGTAAAGTTACTGTGTTTTTCTTATATAAACATCTTCAGTTTTTTCTATTTTCAGTCGCCAGTGGTGTAGCTTGGGTGTGGGGAGGGAGGGGCGACCTGTTAACATTTTTTTTTTACAACTCCATAATAAAGGAGTCAGCTATGGCCGACATTTGCAGCTACGCCGCTGTCTACCACATCGCTACGATGACTTGTATATATAAAAAAAAAAGAGACGAAAGCGGACGAAGTTCCTGGCCACTGCGTCCCCAAAAGATTGTAAACAGATATTTGTCGGTGTCCTCGAGTGTATATCCTGGTCTATACATCGATTATCTACGCGGCTACCCAGATAAGCAGTTCAATTATTTACCTACGTACATCAAATGCTTTACAGTTTCACTAACCTCGCTATTTATCAACTCCAAACTCAACAAAAGGGAAGCCGTTTCTCTACTGGGAGTGGGTAAATATTATAATGATGTAGAATACATTTAATGTATAGAATTATACATAGATTTTCTTCCAATTCCCCAACATCTTCAGTAAATAAAGAGGTTTGTTTGTGTGTGTCAACGTTATAATGGTTAACCGACGCGCATTTGAAATGTGACATTAGTATTTCAAACGACTGAATGTGTTAACAAATCTTTTGATGTAAATTATAGGCACAGTATTCGAGTGGGCCTAACGCTCGATACTAGTTTTTAATGGGGTGTCTCCATCACAATCATTACGGCTACATGATCAGGAATTTACCTTTCATTAACGTACTTATTATTTTAAAAAAAATAATAATTCAGCGTACAATGGGCACCTGTTTAAGAGTTTATTTTTCACGGAAGGGCTGAAGTAGACAAAACAATGTAAATTAAATTCTGAAGTCGACAAACATGGTTCCATATGTTGTGTAACCAACGTTTTAATTTCACTACCATACCAAGATTGATAACCATTTATGACAATGAATATGCGAAGCTGTAGCTTTCCAAAAACATACGTACTTGAGAGTGGCGTTTTTCGCTTGATGCCAAGAGGTCCCTTGTCGCGGCGGCCCGCCAGTGGACTATGTGTAATCATGGTCCGCCGCACCTCCTTTTTCTGCTTCAGAGCAGACCGTATCTTTAGTATATTCGACTCTGACGCTGAAAATGAGAAATGCATTGTATGCTACCAAACACGTGAATGCCACACTTGAAAAGCTATCAGATGAGCACTCCATACTTAGACAAACTGTAACATGCGAATACAGACACATTTTCAGGTAGGCTGTAAATAATAAAATATGGAAGAGGGGGAGTATACATACATGTATATAAACCATACAGATGCCAATTAAAACTGTGTAAGGGAAACAGAAACCAAGTGAAATGAAACATTAGATTGGTTTACTAACATGAGACTTGGTCCCAAGTAGGCTATTTGGTTCAAGTAAGTAACCAAGAACAGATAAGCTCTGCTTGAGAGATAATTAACAAAAAAAAAATCAAAGTTCGTTATCTGCCTACCGAAGTACCAGACCAAAAACGCTAAATCTGTACGTTATGGTCTCGAGATGTAAGGCTGCAGTGTCATGTTGACACAAACTTCAACGGTAGCCTTCCCCCTCACCTGCAATCCCTATTTATAAACCCTCGCAGGACTCGCTAGTAAACAACACTTCGTCCCCCAATTTCTTCAGCAGCGTTCTAAATACTCTAGTACTACTGCATCCACCGAACTAACTCGTACACAGACTTCAGTACTACCGCACCAAATGGCACATAAACTTCATTACTAAACCGGGCCTATCGTAGAGCTCTAAATACTCTAGTACTACCGCACCAAATGTTACGCCAACTTCAGAAATAAACCATCCCTACCGCAGTTCTGTAGAACTACAGCACCAAATGGCACATAAACTTCATAACTAAACCGGGCCTATCGTAGTGCTCTAAATACTGTAGTACTACAGCACCAAATGGTACGCCAACTTCAGTATTAAACCGTTCCTACCATAGTGGTGTAGTACTACCGCACCAAATGTTACGCCAACTTTAGTACTTAACCGTCCCTACCATAGTGGTGTAGTACTACCGCACCAAACGTTACGCCAACTTCAGTATTAAACCGTTCCTACCATAGTGGTGTAGTACTACCGCACCAAATGTTAAGCCAACTTCAGTATTAAACCGTCCCTACCAAAGTCAGGTATTTCTGTTTACCAGACGTATTAACCAGCAACATGTTTCATTGACAGGTTCCTAATGAAAAATAAGGAAGATGTATTGAAACTTGTAATAACGAATTTCCCATCACAAAGCGACATACTCTCTGCTCATTAGCTCCCCATTGACAGTGAACAATGGCACATCTCCAATGCTACAACAATAGTTCAGATAACTCCAAGCATTAGGATTTCCTATTTTCTCTAGTGGTCAGCTTTTACACGTATTAAAACCTCCTTTATGCTCATTGTTCACATATATATTTTTTTACAAACCAGTAAAACTTGAAGTATGGAGTGGCATCATACAGTTATATGAGCATACAAGCTTAAGTCATAATGAAAAGGGGCTTTCCTCATTGCGTGGTGTAGAAACAACATTGGCTGTATCTAAGCAGAGCAATAATTCAGCATACATTTTTAATAAACTAGTATAATAAATTTCACTGATGTCATCTGTAACTGTTTCATATTTAGGAACATAGGGCGTGTTAATACTTAAACACAACACCAGCATGGAATACAAATGTGGAGACTTTTATTGACAAACACAGAATCACTGCTGGTGGAATTGGGAGCTTTGAGTTGCAATGTGTTCTGTGCAACAATCTTAAAACCAAACTACAGAAACGAACACAAACACAACAACAATAAAAACAATAATTTATGTCAAACAGAAATAAAGAACAAAAACAAGGCTGATAAATTAAAATTCCTGCTGTGTAAAATGAAAATTCAGCTTCAAAATTTCAAGCAACCCTTACACCAGGCCTGTGTACATACAATGCAAAGGGTACCACACAACACAACACTATACTAGAAGTCATGAACCAGATTATTTCTTTTGGGACTTTTGTACTGTGTTAAAATATCATTATATACTCGATTTTACCACTACATTATTGATATTAATTTTCTACTCAGAATATTGTATGAGTGTAAACATAGTTATGTATATTGCCTATGAATATTTAAATTGCATTTTTAAATAACAAGTAAACACAACAGCTTTTTGCACATATTTTAAAATTCCAACTAGAAATTATAAATACTAATGATCCTTTATCAATTGTTTAAAAACAACAATAAACAAAAGAAAATATCACAACAGAATGTTTATTGAAATTTTAGCACATCTGTTTATGTATTATTCAAGCAGCAATGGATTAATACAAAAGGTCATGCCAAAGAAAAATTTGTAAAAAAACAAAAGCAACACAAAAAAAAAATCTGAAAGAACAAGCAGGGAAGGAAAACATCAAATAACACTGAGCAAACTTGTTAAATATTAGGAGAGAATTGCCATGGAATTACCTCTATTACAATAATTTACACTACCACTAAAGTTGTTCTTTAATTAGTCTTATACTTCAAAGAATATAACCCCTAATGAGTATACAGTGTGGAGATAGTTGAAACAAAAAGGTTTGAACTCAACTGAGACAAGTTACTGTTGATATTGTACATGTGCCAAACCCTAAAGAGAGGATAAGTTTACAATACAAGACTCCTTACCTGTTTTCCTCAATGGGAAGTCATCTTCATATTTGGCAAGGAGGTGGTGGGTGTAGGGTGGAGATAGATTGAGAGGAGGTGACCCTTGGTCTAATGATCCTTGGTTGGATACCCTAAAAGTATAACATTTAATGAGTGACCCTTGGTCTAATGATCCTTGGTTGGATACCCTAAAAGTATAACATTTAATGAGTGACCCTTGGTCTAATGAGACTTGGTTTGATACCCTAAAAGCAGTGGCGTAGCGAGGTCGGGTGTCACCCCCAGAGACGTAGAGACCCTTCGCGGGGACAAACTTTCAAGTTTTCGATTTGCACACCCACCTCAAACTTTCGATTTGCACCCCCCTCAAGTTTTTCTCTATATATTTTGCTATTTTTTGCCTTGATGTCACCCCCCTAAATGGTGTCACCCGGTGCGGTCCGCACCCCCCGCCCCCCCTCGCTACGCCCCTGCCTAAAAGTATAACATTTAATGAGTGACCCTTGGTCTAATGATCCTTGGTTTGATACCCTAAAAGTATAAAATTTAATGAGTGACCCATTGTCTAATGATCCTTGGTTTGATACCCTAAAAGTATAACAATTAATGAGTGACCTTTGGTTTAACAAGACTTGGTTTGATACCCTAAAAGTATAACATTTAATGAGTGACCCTTGGTCTAATGAGACTTGGTTTGATACCCTAAAAGTATAACAATTAACGAGTGACTCTTGGTCTAATAAGACTTGGTTTGATACCCTAAAAGTATAACATTTAATGAGTGACCCTTGGTCTAATGATCCTTAGTTTGAAACCCTAAAAGTATAACATTTAATGAGTGACCTTAGGTCTAATGAGACTTGGTTTGATATCCTAAAAATATAACATTTAATGAGTATAGTGATCTTTGGTTTGACATCCTAAAGATATAAAATTTAATGAGTGACCTTTGGAATAAACAGTATAAAATTTGGTCTACTAATCAGTGAAATCTGGCCAGAACAAACATCTAGCCTGATCCCAGTGTTGTGTTGTGGAGCTATAAACTTACCAATGGTGTCTGAACTGTGGGGGAGAATTATTGAGGTCTTTGACAGCTTCCCTGTGTTTTTTAGTCAGGACAAACTCTTGCAGCTTTAATTTGACAGCAGAAGAAGCTATTGCACCTGGAAGAGGATAAAAGTGTTCTTTTGTTTAGTTAGCTAACATCACGCATTGATCCCTAATGCAATTATTTACATGTCTAGTTGAAATATTTGTTAGATGATTCAAGCAAAGATTGAGCTACTGTGGAAACAAATGACTCACTTTCTTCATCTTTAGTTTTGTTCTTGATCTGTTGCAGCCTCTCCTGCTCAAACATTTCCTTCTCCAGCCTCTGCTGTTCCAGTTGCTTCTGCTGGAGCTGCTGCTGCTCCAAGAAAACCTGGGGAAGACAACTCTAATTTACTTTCAACCTAAACTTTCCAAAGTACTACACAATTTATCTTTAAATAGAAGTATTTTAAATGCATATGATATTAGTTCAAAACAATACTAAAACAACTTTAAAATCGGAAAAACGCTTTAAAAAAAACATTTTTACGAGAAACTACACAAAAATATTTAAAAAAAATAAAAACCAAGAAAAATATTAGAGATTTGAAACTTTTTAATTTCTTTTGTTTACTTTTTTATTTTTTTTTCATATTAGACAACCTTTGTACCAAGCCCATACACTATTTGAAAAAAAGTTTAAATTCCAATCTCTGTGAATGGGGCAAAAAAAAGAAGTACCCTCCTATACAGGTAGATCACATGAAAAGTGTGTGCTTGTCTAGCTACAGGTTAGACAGAGAACCTAATTCAACACCAGGCAATGAGTAGGTCAACAGACTCAAGTAGATTATCCAAGAGGATAGTACCTCAAATGGAGATTTGCAGTACACCTGTTGTACACAGGCCTGTAATGTAACATGTGCCACTGTGTAAATAACCCACAAAAATAACTTAGTCTGATTGTCAGTCTCAGGGCTAAAAGTAAATGCTATGTGTAAACAAACTTGCTTCCTAAACTCAAACTCAGGTTAACCTTGGGAAGAGGGGAGGAAGAGGGGGAGGGGGGGGGGGAAGATGGCTCCTGTTCAAAATAAGACTCAGCCAGTCAGGGGAAAAAACTATCCAGGTGGAATGTATTTATCTGCAAATGAAATGTAACTTGTAAAGGATTATTTTCCCTGATATTACTTGCTGGTTGAAAAAGGTTGAAAAATACCATTACTCACAGGGTAAAAAAAAAAGGTTTCAAAGATGAGCAGCATAATTTTGCATCAGTTAATTGAGGGCATACACATTACTTTGCCATTTTTACCTACTGTTTGTTTATGAATGTGATGTAATGTTTGCAGTCTAATGATCAGTGTAGAAATATTAATGATGCACAGCCTTAATTTTTCTAAGGGATCTAAGCATCTGGTTTACAGTTACAAACAAAACTAATGAGAACAATGTTTTAAAAAAAATATTGAGCAGCTTATGAAGATCACTGGAATACTTCCCACCCACACATATTACATACAACACATAATGAAGTCTAACGATATAATTCCGTATATTCCAATAATTAATAACAGAAGTTTTATTTAATTAGGAACTTTACTATTCATACAGTAAAATACGTTAAAAGTCTGCTGCAGGTGTTTTAAAAGTGCCAACAGTATTTGAAGACTAACTGAGAGATATAGTGTGCTGAACATTAACAAAGCAAAGTATTTGAGGGATGGGTGAAAAGAGAGGATGAGTAAGACTGCAGCATTTGTAAGAGATGACTGCAGCAGAGGACAAGGTGAGAGAGACACATTACAGACACAGAGGGATGGGTGGCAACAACTACAGTCTGGAAATAAAGGAAGAATAGGAAGACAACACATTGTACATTAAGCAACAGTGGATGGTTTTCTAACTAGATTTCAAGATATTTTACAATAATCTAGAGGACATTTATTTTTAGCAGGCGTGAATACTTGAGTAGAAGTGGTTGTGTTAATTGTGGGAAAAAGTGAAAGTAAACTTTAAAAAAGTTTCTTCCACTTCCTGGTATGAATATGGCCATATGAAATGCAATCCTCTTGTTCTGATTGTCTGATAAGTTATTTCATTTTTTTCACAACTGTTTATATTTATTTTTCAAAAAACATCTCCCCATTCTAAGATTAATTCTAACCACTCAACTGGCAACATACATTTTAAGTAAAAAAAAATAAAACATTTTTGTAGTTAACTTCAAGTACTTCTAGAATGTGGAAACTTTTCCCATTAAACATGTGAACTGGCTCCATTGAAGAACTATTCAAGGAATGCAGTACTGTGAAAGTAATACTGTGTATTTATAAGTTTGGCCAAAGTGATGTTGCATTGAGAGAGTGAGAATGTTTTACCTGAATATGCTCTTGTACCTGCTTCTCATGTTGTTGCTGGAGGAGTTGTTTATGACGTAAATACTGAAAAGAGAGATGGTTAAGAATAGATACAATCTCCAGCAGTGATTCTCAAACCAGGGGACCAGTTCTAGTTTCGTAATTAGAGGAGCTGATATTTTCTTCACTACCGTTTTTTTTACGGAGAAAGACAGATACAAATTTGTTAGACTGAGTGGTATAAACACGGTAGTGCAGTTATAATATTGCTTTTCCATAGAATTCAGTGTTATTCCCACGAGTGTCCTTTTAAGGGACATCATATGATAATAGATGTAGAAGCTACTAAAAGTACTTGGCGAGATGTATTCATCGCGGTCACGTCTTGCGTGACTACGATCTCAAGCTTGAGTGATCACAGAGTTTAACCATACATAGCCGGTCTAAATTTAGAAGTGAACCGAGTGCATCAACACGAACACTGATGTTCCGCAGGGTTATTAGAACTACAAACAGGTAAATGGAGGGGGGGGGTTGTTTGAAGAATCCAGTAGTGTTTGATTGAATGTAACAGAGGTATCGTCTTGATTTATCAAGATGGTGATAGCGTCTAGCACTAGAGTCACGACGTTCCTGTAGCACACATACACTTTACCCGGTAACAAACTGGCAACATCCAGGGGAACTAACTGTTTTAGCCTACTCTACACGGTGGAGAAATTATTGTCCTTTCATAGATGTATGGTAAACTGGTCAATTTTGGCTCAAGTTTTTCCATGAAACTGGTCGGGGGAATGGGATAAATAAAAACTAGTAGGGCAATTTTCAAAAATGATTTGCTTTGACACGGCCCGTCTTATATTATAATATAGATTTAAACAAATGCGGAATATCTATTTTAAAAACCATATTTAAAAAATAACATTTCTATTAACAGAATACTCACAACAATACCGAGTTAATGAAAACCAAGTGCTAACATGTGTTTTTGGCAGAACGCTGAAGCGAAATTTAAAAAAAAAGTATTATACAGGATTAGTCGGGACATTAAAAAAAATAGCAGTAGGTCATTGCCCGCTTGTGCAAGGTTCAACGTCTTACAATATTACACTTGGTGTTATTAGCCAACCCAGGAGGTCGCGTCTTTACATGTTAGAGCCAGAAACGAATACAGCCAAGGATAAATAAATAAGCGTGGCAAGAAAACGTATATTACATCAATTAGTGGGAGTGTAAACCCACTCGAAATGTTTATCATATGGCCTAGTAATGAAATACAAAACGATATAATAACAGTGTATTGGTTACAACTCTACCCGTCTCACTACACTCTAATACACAACATGTCAGTGGTATGAAAATAATGCACTGGAGGGGGTAAAATTTCCGAATCAAGCATAAAACAAAACAAAATGCTGTAAAGAGAGAGAGAGTGGGAAGGGGCACCTAAATACATAACACATCCGTTTCTTACCGTGTAACATTCTAATACGGAGACAACTGTGATTAAACGCTTAACTATTTTCTGATGATGCATACTGCGGTTTCTTATACTCATTGTTAGACGACTGAATGGAGGGGGGGGGGCATGGACAAGATTATTACTAACGCTGGATGACGGTGTGTGGATTAAGCCCAATAGTCAGACGACCAGTTTTACACGATCATAACTTACCGGCTGCTCAAATGTCATTTTCAGGGCAATTAAATTATTAATGATGTAAAAAAGAAACACAAACTGAGCACGGAGAAGCGAGAAGTTTAAAAAATAAAAATAATGTGCATCATCGAGATTGAAATGGAAAATATTAAATGTTGAGATTACGAGAATAAATCCCGACAATTACTCCAATTAATTAACATTCAAACATCTCGTGTCGTTTTCTTCCGCAACAAATTAAAACGAATGACGTCAATGAGCATTGACGTCCTTTGCATTAGTAACCGTATCAAGAATGTGTCTTTAAATAAGCATTAAAAAGGATACTACATTCCCTCACTGAAATACGCTGGGGGGGGGGGGGGGGGGAAGGTGAAAAGCTGTCGGTCAACTGTAAAGGTGACTACACCATAAAAGTCTCTCATTTCTGTAAACACCACTTCAAACAGTGTAGGTGTTACTAGAGTGTTGATTAAAGATGTGGACTTACTAAGCAAGGGTTTAACACCAGTGACACTTACAAGACATAATGGGGTGCCACTATTGTCATAACCTTGTCAGAAGTGTCTCAAATATCTTTGCGATGTGTTCACACCACTTACCCCCCCCCCCCTCCTTGCAGATAGGCAGATAGAATAGAGTATACGTAACCAATTACGTTTATTTAATAAGGAGAACATGTAAGAACACAATCACGAGGACAAGACATTCGTTAATCAATGCATCTATTCGCGTTAAAATTGGCCGGTTTCAGGTACAACACGGAGAAGAATGGCACAGTGACGTCAATGGTTCAACTAGTAAGGTTAACTGTACAAGGTCAGCAGAGCGTATTCCTTCTAACAAGATATAGGATATTAATAGCCGAGGTCATGACCTCCTGACATTCATAACTTAACATAAATGATTTTGTTGAATACATCACGGAACCCTAAGAGTTCGGGCTTACACATGATAGTTATTTTCAAAGCTAGAAAGGTACCTATTTTTTTTTTAAAGAACACAGCAAAAAGCGGAAGAAGTATAGGGCCTATATAAAAATTGGCAATGCAAAGAAGTATCAATCATTAAAAAAAAAAAATAACTAAGACTTCGACTTCCCTACAGGTCTAAGTTTAACGAAATCCAATTATGCAAGAATATGATGTTTAACGTAGACTTTTAAAGACGTTTCACACGTCTTAAACACTGACCGCCTACAATATGTAAATGAGGCCCGCGGTCCTTAAACGTCACTAAAGTCGATACTATCGGTCTACGTGCTTGTTCAAAGAACGTCGTCTTAATGAACAATCTGATCTAAAATAATTTTTTAAAATAGCCGGTGTGTTTGCCTACAACAAAGCATTATAATTTACAGCGTTTGGCTTGACACAGTTTGAATGCCTGTAACTCAATGCTTTTGATATTCATACAGCTATGGTTCATAAATCGTAGCTTTGTATATCATGTTAAATTGGATCGTGGTTCGTATCAGTTTTACAGAGATACCCATGACACTTTAAGTACTTGACTTCTTTTTATAGTCTACCCACGTTGTTTTATAACAGACAGTTATAAACGTATACACTAATAAAATGAAATATTACAATAAGAAACATAACAAAAGTTTTGTTAAACTAGTTTTAAAGAAAAAAAAACTACTGCCTTACATTAATGAATGGAAATGCATTACACGTAACGTAGCATAGAAAATCTCGAAGGTCTATATTAGCAACTAACTCTGTTTACTTGGCTCTACAAAGATTCTCTTGAGCTGAACAAACCCGTACGTAAACATAGAAGACAAGGTAGAAGCCAAGGTGATCACACGTTGGACAAACACACGGCGTGTTTTCATGGCCCTCTTTAAAACATAAATAATAACCTACACGCGGACAGCAGTAGTCTATACGAAATAAATGTTTAACATACTGTCGAAAACAACGTTTGGAATTTTTTACATGCCATAAATTCTGCTCTATTTAGTATACAGTGCATGCTCAAAGTAGCGTTGTTTACTTTATTAACTGAACGTATCTGTGTCACAACGTTGATATAAAGAAAGCCCTAGTCTAGAGTAGGGCACTACATCATCTTTTTATGACCTTTACAACGGCAGCATTAAAATAAACGGGGCGGGATCGCTATATGTATGCTAATAGCATTTTTTTTGCAGTTTTATTTGGGGAAAAAAGTACATAATAGAATACATAAATAGATAAAAAGAAAGTAAATTAAAAACCGTCGGGAAATTGTTTCTGAATTTAAAACCCTCGGCAAATTGTTTCTATTACCTGAATAGAAGATTAAATTCGATGCGGTTCGACTAGGAAACCCTAACCCCCCCCCCCCCCACTCCCTCCACCCCCACCCCAGAATAAAACTAGCGCTGTTTTATAGTGGGTCTAAGCCTGGTTTAGCTAATGCATTTAGTTGAGGGAGTGGATGCTTCATTCACTTACACTTGCTTTGCACAAGAATGAAGGGAACGTTTTTGTTTTTTTTAAACCTCCAAGGACAAAAAGATTTTTTTAACTAGTCAACGGAACAGGATTGGCTTGTGGATAAGACAAGAATCGCGGTGGCTAGGGATCAGAGGGAGGGGAGCGCAGGTAGCAGAAGGTAAATACAGAGTATAGTGGGACTTGTTTCAGGTGTATTATAAGCAAATATAGACGGTTAGAGTACATTTATTTCTACTCTTTGCTGCGATGTGGACGTATATTTTCGTTTTGGTAATACATTATGGCCATAAACTAATATCTCTCTATAAAAACACGTACTTCGTGTATCAGACTAGTATCAACTTTAATGAGTATGAAGGGGATACAGAGTGCATATCATTCAGACTCAACTTTTAAAGGACGCAATAGGGAAGTCAAGCCATCTATACTTGGCCCAGAAATAGTACAGGGGATGGGCGGCTGTACCGTATACATAGAGCTTACGTGTCCTCAACTCTACTTTATCTGGCCCGAAACTGTGTCAAAAACTGCTGAAAAGTGAAGGGATAAGACAGCTACTTTAATTTAGTCCACCTTCTACGGTTACTAACATAATGGATGATAATTGACAGCAAACATAACTCCTTCCGATTTGTACCTTTACAAACTCTATCATACACATACAAACGTACATACAATCATTACAAACATCAACTACCTGGATACTTTGTTTTTAATGAATGCAATTAGTTTACTGCGCAGCAGTCTACTACCAAATGACAAATTAATTCCTTAAAGTTGTTAGCCCCCTGGGGTTAAAAACCCCATTGCCACCAGAAGAAAAATGTAGCTAGTCTACATAGTAGACCAGCGACCGTCAGTCCGGATTTGTTTACATTACCTGCACCGCGGAGGGACTTTGCTACACAACATGACTGCCATTTGTTTTTACGTTGCTGCTGTAAGTACAGCGAACGTGGAGCTTTGTGTCCACCCATCCCTTCACGTTGTATGGGAGGAATGAGAAACTGACATTTTAGCACGATACGATTTGTATATTTCAACATTTACAACCAGAGAAGAACAAATGTACGTAAGGTATCTCCTACACCCAAGTTAATTTAACACTTTATTTATAGCTAGACCACGGTAGTAAAATCGCACTTGTAATCAGAGTCACGGGATAAAAAGTTAAGAGATTTCTATTTGATTGTAAGGGAAACATAAATTACGATGTACGTTATAAATTGTGGGTGTACGAAGTCAGCACGTTATTTGTCGTTAAACGAACAGTATTTTAAAAGTGATACCAAATACTTTCTATTTTCGGAACAATGTCTAGTCCCCGAGATAACAGTCGGCCTTTGTAAACTAATCTGACTTGCAAAGTAAATCAAATTTACCAACATGATAGATACTTCTAAATATAATATCTAGGTTATCTGGCCACTTGGCACAGATACTGGTTAAATTTATCTACACTGGAGTGAATACATTTCTTTTTATTTTTAGTTCAACGCATTACAAATATTTGGTTAATCAATACGCCGACACGATATAGACCCGATGACATTCTAAAATTAGACAAGGTTCATTCTAAATAATAGCTACAAAGTTTTTTAATTAACTTTTAATTAACTAGGCGCGTTTGAAGATTAAAGTAAAAGTTGCTATCATAAAATCACCGTAGGAAATAATTAAAATCTAGATTTTATTCTGCCAATTTAATTAGATTCGCTTCTTCAAACCGTGTTTCTTAACACCCCCCCATCCCTTCCCATCTAACCTTTAAGTTTAATGGAAAGCCAACCTAAATAACAAAAAAAAATAAAATGAAAGGGAATGGGACAGCGTCCTCCGTTCTGATTTATTTGTGAGATGAATTGATTACAGAGAAATCTTGCTTGTAAGGTCGAAATGCTGACGTTAGAACACGGCAGGGAAAAAAAATATTACACCGCTTGCACTTAGTTCTTTCAAATAGCATACGAAGGCTAACAATAATCCAACGCAATATCTTTTATCTAGCGAGCTTGATATTTATCTACTAGTCAGATTATGTTCTATATTCGTACAGCTAAATGCAACGTTGATAAAGATGCTTCGAACCGAACACATTAAAAAAAAGTGACCAATGTTGGCTATCGAGAGTATTATTACGACTAATAGATGAGAACCAATATATAACCAGACAGAGCTCATATTTTTATCTCGTGATTTCCAGAGCAAGTTTAACCATGCATGATTAATGACACTGCTGATAATTTTTTATCCCCTTATTTAATATGGAGAGCATAAAAACCACACTTGAAAGATAAACATGGTATTTCACATTAAAAGAGAGCCACATGGGGTGTTTACTAAATACATCCCCCCCCCCGTGCATGTCCTCTCCAAAAGCGAGTAACTCATACAGTTTTAGGTCGATTCAAGACTTCAGCAAATATGTTGCTAACAAAAGAGGGAGGCGAGTTTTGCTATGCGACAGACATAAAACAGCCCCCCCCCCCACCCTCCCCAACACACATTAACTCCACATGTAAATCCTTACAAGCAGATGCCTAGAGGGGGAATATAACCGGCATGAGCTAAATCCATTCAAATATCAATAGAGAAGCTGTAACAACACAAACTATCCATGTTACCATGGAGATCGTTATTACAAGCGGAGGAGAAGCTCCAGTTACAGAGCTTAGGGCGGGTGATGGTAGTCTTTAAGAAGATATTAAATTGACAACATTTTAAAAAAGTAAAGTAAATTAAATAAAAAAAAAAAAAGAAAATGAAAAGATTGGGATAAGCCTGTGGGCATATCTATTATTCTTTATTTATGAAAGAGATGAATATTTATTTCCAAGATACAGGTCCCCCCGCCCAGAAAGAATATTTAAAGGAAATGTTTAATTAACTTTACAATTATTCTCCCCATTAAACTCTATGTCCCAGCTAATCTACACAACTAGCGCGTGTAGCCTGGAACTCTTTCATGTTGCCCACAGACCTGGCCCCAATGCTCGGGTCACTGCCAAACGTACGTGCTCATGTACCTTGGTGTGTTCTTGGAGCTGCTTCTCGTGCTGCTGCTCCAGCTGCTGCCGTTGGTGCTCGTACTGCTCCAGCAACATGTGTTGCTGGATCTGTTGCTGCTGCTTCAGACAGTTCAACTGTTGCTGCAGCTGCTGATCCGTGATTCGATCTAGTCAAATTTAAAAAAAAGGCGAGGGTAAATCCTGATTCAAAAACAAGTACATGACTTATAAAATAATATAATTATCTCATGATGCATTAAAACTATGAAGGACAAAATGGTTTTTTAAAAACTGGCTAGTGCTGTAAGGATTGTATCCAATGATTGGCATATCAAACCAACAGGCACGTAAATGGCATTAAGCATTGCCATCTGCATGTAAAACTGAATCAACGCCACCAATTTTAGCATATCACATTAAAATCTAATTCTTACACTTCTCTTAATAAAGATTATCAATCCTTACCAGGTCGAATGGATAGAAAAGACAACGTAAAAAGGACATATTACACAAATTGTTTATGCAGTAAAAAGAAATTACTCCAACAGTTAGAGAGAGTTAATGCTATTACACTAATAAATGGCATACATTAATATCAACGTAAGTATCATTTGAAGACATATGCTTCCATTATAACCCTCGAAATGTCGCGGACGTTTATTCCTGATACGAAGTGGCCTAACTTAAGTTATAGGACGAGTCAAGATGGCATTACCACTGTCAAAGCTGAGACTCGACAATACAGTTACAAATGCAAAGTTAAAATATTGAATTCGCGATTGTTAGATGTGTAGGCCTATATCATACGAAGTGCAAAATATAAAAGTAAACTTACTTATAATATCACAGATGTAAATACAGAAGGAGAAAGTATGCATGTATCGACTGGGTGTTTTAAAAGTATGAATGAAACATTACCTATAGCATCTTTACGCATACTGTGATGAATAATTACTCAACTTCCTACGTTCGCTTACTTTCCCGTTACAGTATTTACTTGCAACAAAATTTCCTGATGATTTAATTAAGCACCCGCTATTTTTTTTTTTTTTACAACAGAGTGCATAAAGTTGGCAGTGTGTAAAAATGTATTGCGACTGAAACCGTCGGAGTAAAGGTTTTTTTTTACCCAGCTTCTGAGTCACGGTGTGCCACTGGATATGTGTTTTAGGGGGGGGGGGCTTTTTTTCTCATCACAGAGATGAGAGCATTTAAGATGAGCACTACATAAATTAAGGGTGTACTGAAACGAGGTCGCTAAACCTAATAGTATAGATGTGACATGTTTCCTTGATTTAAAACAAAATATCTGACCATTCATTGGTGTGTACAGTAGAATAAACAAGACACATAAAGCAACAACAACAACAAAGGATAGCTGTAACAGCCTTAGAAATGACAAAAGGTCCATTGCAAGCCTCAGCCGTCAGTCATAACTTTCACTATATGAAGAGCAAGACTAGGTAATGTTTGTTACAAAATAATGTTCCCCCAACTTGACGAGTTTCAGGCGGACTGGTAAAATACGATAAGATGGCCGAAAAGTGCAGGAAGAAGAAAGCAGGAGAGGGGGAGATGAGCGTGAATAAGTCGGCATGTTACAGGATTGGCACGCGCTAAGAGCGTGTGGAGTAATCCCATATCTTCACCTCAGCCACATCTAAATAAACCTGTTGTACGGAGGACTACCCTGACTGCGAACACTCAAAATTGGATATACCCGCATCACTCGAAGCATACATATGTGTTGTATAATTCTAAGCATACATTTAAAAAAGCTAAAATTGATTGTTTATATAAATGTCTCCTGAAAAATAAAAATTAAACCAAAAATTAATTGGCTAATGCATGTCTAGAATAGGTACGAGGTTAGTGTAACCTTATGATTCAGAAGACGTTATGATACATCGTGCGCAAAAAGATAAGCATTTTAAAATCGTAACATTTGTCACAGCTGTTATTTTTAGAAAGGAAAAAGCGAAGCGTTTTGTTAGGGGTTACTGGGGCACTCAAAAACTTTCTTCTTAAAACTGCTGCAAATGTACACATTTTACGACATTAAGCGCATGTGTATATACTCTCTCTCTCGCTGTGTATCTATACAAATACACACATAAATTCATGTACACCTCAGAATCTATCTATATATATAATTCTCTTCTTCGAGCCGTTAGAAAACAAGCTGCAAACGCTCTCCCTACCTCCCCACCCCTACATGGTTTTAGTGAGCTGTGTTCACTCTAAATGTTTACAAGCAGAGCCAACGATTTTAAACGTAGGGGGGGGGGGGGAGGAGGGGGGGAGGGAAGGAAGGGGGGGGGGTTATGGTCCTTAACGAGCTACTTATAGTGTTTTAAAGAAATATTTTCAGTGTCAGCGTTGGTACTGTCGAATTCACAAATTATGAATTATTGAAAATTAGAAACAACTAAATAGCGGCGTATGTTATGCCGCGGGCCGGCTCGTGTTAAATACTACGAAAACTACGTACGTCGCGAGAGGCGGGACCGAGTGAGGATTAAAATGGTAATGAGGAAGTGACCTGTAAAATGTGTGTCACTGGTCGACCTGTTTACCGTGAATTTTTTTAATAAGACATAAAATAATGACGTCTTCAAGGGTGCGGCTAGATGCTATCTACTCAAGTAGTCAACAATAATACACCTGTGCTGAAACGTTCCCTTCACTAAATTCTTGAGTCTGTGTAGCCAGAATCAATTATATTTACTTTTAAAAGCACCGAAATCAGCACCCCACGTAGTACCAACGGGGAGAGAGGACAGTTGGGTTAGCTGGGGGAGGGCTTGGAAACGTTACACACCAGTGAACATGTATAGAATCCAGAAAACGCCGGATCAAATTATACACTATGTCAACTATGCATAAAACCAAAATTATGAGTAGTCGTGCTGAGGATTTTTTATATTTTACTGATGTTTTATCTATTTTCTATAAATCCATTTAAAATCTCCAACTGTTTAGATTTGTAAAAGATGTAAAGCGATCAGTTTTACACATCAAAGGGCTTTATGGAGGCTTTAACTTTTAACTATGAATGCGCTATTGTATAAATGGGCAAAAAAAGTAATATATAGAACGCCAATAGACAAAAAAATAATTCCAACCTGGGTGGAATGTCAAGATTAACTTTACCACATTGAATAAATCTACTAGTTACCACCCAGTGATGGGGGAGATTACTTTTTAAATACATAACATGTTCCCAAAAAAATGTTTAGTAGACCGTGTGTGCGTCTGTGTCAATTGTAATATTTATGAATTTATGCTAACTTTACAAGGTATTTACATCTCAGACTATGCTAAAGAAGTAATAATATGTTTCAACAAACATAATTTTGACTGTACAAAGCATAATAAAATATGGGATTCGCCTATCGAACACAAAAAACAAAGTATAACAAATTCAGACAAATATTTACAAAATATTGTTTTTAAAAACACACACGCTTAAACGAAGGAATGTCAAACTTTAACATGCTATTTAAATCTATCTAGAATGCTTATAGAAAGGTTTAAGGTGGTTAAATATTGATTTTCTTTTTCTATACCGACAATGTTTTGAATTGACTAATTTATAAAGAAAATCAATCCATCTATACCCAACGTTTTTTTTTTCAAAAAAAAAAATTAATATTAAAAAAAAACAAACGAGATCAGTTTTATTTTAAAATAAATTCGTCCACAAACTTCTTACAGACAGATCTATAAAGCAAGGAAAATATAACGTGCTAAGATCGGATGGCGTGTCTAATCATTTATAGATCTCTCGATGTGAGATTAAAAAAAAACTGAACCAAAAATTACATGTTTTCCCCAGAAAATGATGAGGTTTCTAGTCTCGGAATGGAACAGGGGAGTTTGAAATAGCAACTCCTGGTCCCGGCTATCATTACTGAAAATGCCACTGACCTTTACACATTTCCCGGTGGTCAATGATGCAGGCAAAACGCTTTGTGTTTTATTCTATTCTTATAACAAAAAGATATCTTAATAAAATTCAGGAAAATATTATAACATTTTTTAAAAGCATAGGACGAGAAATGCTGATGCAGAAAAATTGAATACGGCAAAAATATCTTGATCTTAATAATTACCGAGCTTCTTCAGCTTCTTCGCTGTGAACATGACCTTTTGTAAATGACAGTGTATTATTTTAGTCACAGAATATGAAATCGTGACAGGAATAATGAACTTAAAATGTACAAGATTTAGAAAGAAAAGGCAGAACAAATAAATACAACGTTACCGTTTTTGAGTTTCTTTAAAAGCCATGCCATTTTAAAAATATTGTATAGTATAACTAGTGGAAACTTTCAAACAAAGGAGACGCGTTTAATTATTATACGGGAATATATACAAAATGAGTCTGCTAATGAGTATATCTTACCATAAATGCTTCTCTGCGATTGTTTATCTCCTTCACAATTATAAGGCGCCAGTCTTTGACCAGCCGGCCACTGGTATGTATAGTTGAAATTGTAGAGAAACATACTATCCATGTCGCTACCGAATATGTTTAATACTTCAGAGTCACACAATCCATACTGTACAAAAGGTGTGTATTGTAAAATTCGTCTTATCTGTTTTTAAACGTGGCGTCCGATAAGGCAAATCCTGGCAATGACGCAACAGAACTTTCTCCCAGATAATGTATCCAGACCAAAAGATCCAGTACGGCAAACAAGTCTAGCAGTGTACAGCAGGAAAGGTTTTCCCCGGCTCAACACATAGTGTCACGTATCTCCCTCACAAGAATTAACTGAATAACAACACACAAATAGAATTCATAACTGGAGAGAAGCTTCGCCGATACTACTTAAACACATTCATTAACCCTATTAGCAACAGTATATATCACTTAAACGTATGTTAGCTACATAAAATTATGCCTTCGCGGCGAAAGGTAAATATTATTCCAGCTTTCTATCCTAGATATTTACCACTCTAGAGTATAAACAAAGTCATGTTTCATTGGTTGCTTTATATATAATTCTTAACAAACAGTTAATTGTTTTAAAAGGGGGAGGGATGAGATCTTTACACTGAAAACAAACACATTTGTCTTTGATTCTCCTTATCTATTCAAAGTTTACAGTAGGCTTAAGAACAGTAGCCTAACAATTTATGAACGCCAGTTTAAAAAGAAATTATTTGTTTAAAGAGTAAAAAGTTGAACTTGAACATCAATAACACTAGATCTAGTCGAGTCTAGATGCTAATAATCTACATTGTTTCCCTTTTAATAGATACTTGTCTCCATTAACAATACCGCTTGTATTTTGCACTGGCCACAAGAGACAGCTTCTTTCTGTTTTATAGAGCGACATGAGTTTAAGACAACAATTAAAGTTGCAATGTTTAACAGATACCTAAAAATAGTTGTTACTTGTCTTTATAGAAATTGAGAGATAAGTATCAACCGCCCCAACGCAATGTTTTATTTAGATCTATTGCTTTGTTTACACCATAAAGTAAGGACGTCTCTACAATTTTGACCCAGGAAAAAAAGGGGATGTATACCCTCGTGTGCTGCATGCCATTAGCTACAAACTCTAGTTACGATATATCTGCACCAAGCAAGTGAATTCGGTATCAAAGCCTGAAGAAATGGACATTGCACAAGTACTGCCACTTAACTGTGTGTACTAAACACTTGAGACTGTACTTACCAGCCTATAGCTTAAAATATAACCTTAGCAACTTGTAATACCAATAAGAAAAGAAGCTGGTGCTTTCCAACACAACACTTAATCATAATAAAAAAAAAACAAATAATTCCTATAAATCAATAACAGTTTTTAAAAATTGACGAACAGAAATATATTGATTGAAGAAAAAAAACACGCACCTAAATTGAAATATTACTAATGCGAGATAAACACTAGCTAATAAACAAGATAACAGTCCATGAAAAGAAACTATTTTGCGCGAGCTAAATCAAGACGTGTCGATCTCCCACGGAGCGTATGTAACTATAACACCCTATGCGGCCTATACGGTGTGACACCAATAGTTATATTCTTAGGGAGTTTATTTTTAAACTAATGGGAATGCGAGGGCCGACACGAGGTAGTGGCGAGGACAAAATAAAGACAGCAGGGCGGAACTGCTTTAGTCACTACTTATCGTGCACCTCTCGTCATTTTAGAGACTAGTCACATTGCACAACGTAAATAAATATCAACACTTTGCTAAACACGAGGGTTAGATTATAACCATGAACTTTCAAATAAAAACTTAAACCTTCAGTCGTATAGTCCCGATAAGTTTAATTAATTAATCAGATTTTAAAAAGATAATTTGTACGTCTGATAAGGTAATAATGGTTTGGCTAAGAAATGTGAAGTTTGTACGATAAAATACTTAAAAAAAACTTTTTAAAAAACCACGTTTTTCTTGTGGACTAAAAAGTAGAAAATAAATTTTCATACATTTGATGACAAAAAACGTGGGTACGTTCACCATCAAAGTTCCCGACCCATCTGCCCGACCCACGTTTTTTGTCATCAAATGTATGAAAATTTATTTTCTACTTTTTAGTCCACAAGAAAAACGTGGTTTTTTAAAAAGTTTTTTTTAAGTATTTTATTTTCTCCTTTTTAGTCCGTTGCTACACATGAAAAACGTGGTTTTTAAAAAAGTTTTTTAAATAGTTTATTTTCTACTTTATCTAATGACTTCATTAAGTATGACTTGACTAAGTGTTTATAAATACACGGACTAAAAATCTTGAGCGACCAGGATTCGAACCTGGGTTGTCTCGGCCACAACGCGAAGTACTAACCACTATACGATCACGGCCAGCGCGCTCACATCGATTGGGGCCGAAGTAACTGTGTCTATAGGCCTCCAGTCTTGTCGGTATCTTTAGAAATCATGTCCTCAATTTTATGGTCCTTGGGGCGTAATTAAATTAAGCTAATTACGGTCTCTTATTGCTAGTTTTTATGATTGCATCTGAAATTGTTAGGCGAAAGTAGCCTACATGCCAAATTTCAGATCTCTAGAGCAATCAGAAGTGGGCTAATTTTCGATGTCAATTTTAACAACAAACATCCAAACAAACAAACAAACGCGAAGCTGAGTTAAGAAAAACGTGTTAAAAAAAACGTAATGCTCACACATACATCAACACCAATGTAAAAGCGACGCCAAAAAAGAAGGCCAATGACCGCTAACCAAGACAATGTGTCACAAGAACAAGAAATTTACGACCAAAACACAAAGGTGAAGAAAGTATAGAACCAATAATTAAAAATACATTTCAGACTTGTATTCAGACACTGACTAAGTGAACTCTATTGAGTTAAAATAAGAATATAAATCACAAACGTGGATGTGTAAGGGGCTACCTGACAAACTAGGCGTGTAAATCACACAGCAAGGAGTTATGTTGACAAACTGATTGTGTAAATCACTGAAATGTTTGTTCCTCGTGTTTCAAGGTACCAGGATAAAACGGCGACCGTTATCTTAATTTATCCCATCATTTCACGTATTGACGTCAATGGGTGTTAGCTGTCAGCAGGGGGTACTGACTTAGGGCACTCTCCGTCGGTAATTCAAACATCCAAGAGTACAGAAATAGCCAGGGGGGAACACCATGTTCAAGCTACCTTCTCCCACCGTGTCCAACAAACGAACCTGCTTGACTTCTCAGCTGGCGTAGACACCCCACCTCCCCCACAGGACAAGCGGTGACAAGTTCACCAATCATCTACATAATCCCTACGTTTCTCGCGCTCAACACGTGTGTTTATGAATCCTTGAGGAGGAAATAGATTTCTAAAGACAGGAAAGACAAATGTGATATTCATCAATCAAACAATTCTTCTATTTACCCACGTTGAAACAACTAGCTGTTTTAAAAAAAGTCAGTGTGGGAGATCGCTCTTTGTGGTACAACAAGGTTAGGGTAGACATCAAGATAGAACTTTGCTGGAGAAGTTCCGTAATTTTTGCAACTCACACCCCTAAAGTCTCCGAACACGACCCCCCCCCCTGACCTGATTCTGTTATCTACCACAGTGAGTTAGCTGACATCAAGATTTTAAACAATTTTAAAAAAACTTAATTTAAACCTTAATGTGATATGTGAAATAACAATGTTAATTCATTCCAAAAGCAAGTGTGACACCATGCCATTATCTCTAATGTACACACAAATCCACGATCAATTAACAAGACAGTCCAACAAATTGTCCACCGATGTTTGATTAAAGCTGTATACAGATACAGGACGAGTGCGACTAGAACAGGTCTATTTTTGTCCACGAAGTTTGTCCTACTTCAAGCACCATTCCATGACCGACTAGACTGCGTAATGCATTCCACGCTTCGCTGCCTTCTCTACAAGGAGCATTCTTTAAACTCAGGTGTGGTGTTATTTCTATTGAGTATATTAGTAATGTCCCAGTACCCACAAGAAACCTTATTTACATTTATTATCTGTCGATTCAAGCTGTCGTTTTATATTATTTATAGCAAACACTACGGTTCAATAAACTTAAGTTGCCTACTTTTAATTTTTTACACCTACGTTACACTTAAGGAGATATTTATGTGAGAATAAAATACTGTTTTTTTTTCTCTCAATACACCGGGCGTCTGGTAGTAACTTAATTTTCTGAAATTTTCTTTCAGAGTTAAGAACTGAATAACAAGTCTTAAAAGCATACAACTGTAGGCGAGTGTCAAGACTCATCAGCGGTGGTTTACATTGAAGTGGTTTAAATATGCACCTAATTTAAAAATAGTTTACCTATACCAGTAAAAAAGATCGGTAAATAATATTATTAAACATAAGAATTTATGAATAATAACGTATTATATCGATTACATTTTTTTACTGAATGTTTAGAATCCACCAAATGTCTGAGATAATATGAACATTCAAACACGAGTCTAGATTTGAAATTCCAGTTTTAAAAATGCATGCACCGTCACTAGACGGTTAAAGGAATAAAACCACAGTACTAAAAGTTTAACAGCAGTCGGGTTAAATAAAAAAAATTAATTAAATTCAAAACGTTCTAGGATCTCGCTTCTTCTTACGTGATTTAAATAGGCGACTACGACACGAAACCTAAGGTGGAACATTATAAATACTGGATAAGTAATCCCTTTTTATGACAGCTAATCCGTCAATACTTAATTGCGTTCGGTGTCGAAGCCGTTCTATTTTTACTTCACAAACAGCATAGAGAATCCATTCGGCGCTCGATCTATTTTAAGTGTCACTCCAGTCTCAAGTGCAGTATCTATTATTTTGCACCAGCTTACGTCCCACCCAAACTACTCGAAAATGCCGACATACACCTAACTTTAGTTCTATACCCATCTATATAAAATAAACTTCTAGGGGCAACACAGCGGAACTCTATCAACATTCTTTCGGTATTTATATAAACAAAACAGGTGCTCTTATACCACCTGAAAAATACAACTATAACTTTAACGCAGTTATTTAATCGTTTATTATTTTATCTTTCTATTTACCTTAGTGTCATTAAACGCATTACTTGTAAGAATAATGCTTTGTTGTTTTTTTCCAATCTATATAACTGAGAATTGCGTCGTGGCAAAACTAAGTGTATGTAGGACATGTGATAGCTATTGGAGTATTCATTTTTACACCCCAATTCAGCATAAATTATTCGTTCGAGAGAAGTGCTTTGTTAGAACAAGATTCTTATCTTGGCCCATATTCTAACACTAGGCTACACAATCTGTATATGGGTTACAACTTGACTTCAGTTCTAATCACATTATTTAATCCAGTTCGAATCATATTACTTCTTAACGTGATCCATTTTAACATCACATAACTTCTTAACGTCATGCAGAAAAAAAGCAAAAAAAAAAAAAAAATACATAATTAAAAATAACGAATTCTATTCTTTCTCTAAAAAGCTAAGAATAAGAAAACTAAAACAAAAAGCTTTACAAGAAAGGAGACAATAGAAGCATCACAATCTACAAGAACCTGTCTGACAAGCGAATACACACACTATGTGTTTAAAATAAACGTATTACTGATAGCTATAAAATAACAATAGGCCTCATTGTTCACACGGCTGGGTTTAACGTAAGAAGAGGAAAAACCGTCTGGATCAACAGAGTAAAAATGTATTCCTACAGCGTATGTAGGACGACGCCAAACGCAAATGAAAGAAGACGTGAGATGATCATTCGAAGGTAAATTATCCAAGATTTGTGCTTAGATCCAACTTCCATCTCTCACGTCACAAAGACAGAAACAGAGTCTCGTTTTTGTGGACTTCAACGTGACTTAAATACAAACACTGCGCAAAGAATCAAGTACTGAAAATGCAACAGGGTTCAAAGGGAGTATTTTGGTCTAAATATAAATCGCACGTAACAATAAAGAAACACAGTAGCAGATTAGTTAATGAGAGGAACAACTCTCTCAACTTGTTTATAAAGTTTACATAACTGTTACCTCCCATTAAATGAATCTTTAGTACATAATCACATTTACCTTTCTTGACTTTATTTACGACAAAAATACCCGCATTGTACTGGTGCGCGCACACAAACACGTGCCACATTAAACACACAGTAGCCTCGGCTTTGGATCAACCCATCCTTTGATCCAATGTCTACACAACTATGATTGACAACGATTTCAAAAAAACCCATGTTATATAAAAGCAGTAACGAAGAGGCTCACCTTTCCTTGCAAGCTGTTGTTGGTAGGTGTTCACCTCCATGGCAGTCTCATGGGGCGCGACAGGATCTGGAGGAGTAAAGCAAAAGTTTAGCAGGAAGTCAGGAGGGAAATCACATTGGGTAACCCAGCATCCACACATCAGGGTCCCATCTATTTTCGTGTTCCCGGCTCGTTCTATCACGTGTTTACATAGCCACTGGAGCCGACCAAATTACCTTTAATATACGACCGTATGCTTTGTATTTTTAAATTACATATATATATATATATATATATATATATATATATATATATATATATATATATATATATATATATAGATAGATAGATAGATAGATAGATATATTACTTTGAGCTAACAATACACAAGTTCAAACGAATATTTATTTTATAATACTCGAAAAGAGAAAAATATAATCTTTTAACAGACGGCTATTTCACTAGTTATTTTAGTCAAAGTATCACACGTGCTACCGCCAAACGGATTAACATACAAACAATACTTCGCTGTGCGCTTTGGGTTTAAAATTTGGAAGAAATGTTACTTTATTACAACAGGAGCAAAGTTGCGATAGTCGTTTTCAAAGCCTGAAAATTTATTTTCAGAACAATGAATATGAAATTCATTGAAGATGCATTGTATAACTTTGTGAAAGACTTTAGATCAAATTAAAATATATTTGGACTATTAAAATAATTAAATATTTTAGTATTACAAAGTAATCGAAACTCAAAAGTTTTTTTAGATCAATCGTGCAAAGTATACTTTTTTTTAGATCAATCGTGCAAAGTATACTAGGTGAAGATACGCAAATACAAATGTGACAAGTTAAGCGATTTACGAATAACTTACCTCTGTAAGACAAGCGTAAATAAGAACACATAAATCTCGAGAGGGTTAATTCCAAAATAAAGTAAAGCAGAAATCCAGTAAGAAGCACTTTGGCCTCAATCAACAGTACCCTACAATAGTATTTCACCGTTTCATAGCTGATGCAGAAGGTAGAAAAAGTTTCTGGTTTTCAATGTGCCTTCTACACTCTACAGTGAAGTTGTGAAGAGAATTTCAAGGCGGTGGTCAGTGTTAACATACAAGCCACGCCCAACTTATCAGAATATACACACAAAAATAAAAACAATTTTACAGCCAACAGTTTTAAGCTAGGCTAACTTTTTAAAAACGGAACAACCCCACCCCCTCCAGAGTAATAAGTAAATTATCTAACCTCTTCGTTATAAAAAAAAGAAAGGTACTTTCAGAAATATAAATATAAAATAATGTTCTGATCTAGTTATTAAAAAAATTAATTACATTTTATAATACAACCAACAACTCATTAAGGAGTCTGTTTTAATATTAAAAGTAACATTCCTAAATGCACGTGCATAAAAAAGCACGTGAGTAGCACCCAAAAAAAATTCACTGGATAAAAAAGTCACGCACTATTTGCATTTGTAAGAGGGTGTTGAAAGCTAGTAAGTCTAAAATAAATATCTACTGGTATTCTTACAACTACCGTTGAAAATAAAAGAACCAAACACTATAAGAAAGTCGAGCGGCTTTGGTAGTGTTTGGGCTAATAAATCCATGAACGACACAAAACAAAATATTTAACCGAAAAAAAAAGCAAAGAAAAACATCTTTTGGCCTAAACCTCGACATAGGGAGAGCAGGCTGACACAGCTCAAACATCAACAGTCCAGAAACAGCTGTCTTCCACTCATTCCATACAACCCGTCACCCCTACTCCCCGCGTCAGAATAGAATCGCCCTGTTCGCTAGGGACCTGGCAGCCGTTTATTTTGAGCTAAATTTAGGCCTAGTTGGGCTATTTTTAGCGAGTGACCTTTTCTCTGGTGGACGGAGAGAGCGGAAAAGGTCGATACGAACTTGGGTTGGGGGAGAAAAACGCGACGATGCGATACGAGGCAGGACCCAATCGATAGTGAAGTAAGAGTTTCACTCTAATATCCAGACTACGTGAGAGGGAAAAAAAATAACGGACCGGCAGCGTAAGAAGGCGGCTTCTATAAGGGAAAAAGAAAAGTAGGACAATTTACAGGGGAATTTATAATACGTTTATCAACATACAATGTTTGGGGGGGGGGGGGGGGGGGATCAACACCAGCTTTTATTAATAGAATAAACTGACTCAAAAGTTTTAAGTAGCCGTGCTGTACGAACAAAGAAGGCTGAATAATAATTTGAAGATGCTCCAGCAAGGGACGTCACCAGAGTCACAACCAAGGAACAATAATTAACCGACGGAAGCTATTCTCGAACTCGCCTACGATTTTGAAGATTGAAGATTTTTTTTTCTTTCTTCGGGAGATAGAATCTAGATATATTTGAACATTGTGTTGCTATTTCTGAGAAGTCATTTTGAAAAAAACTTAGCATAGATGACGCAAGTTGTTGATGCTTGTTGTTTTATGAAGTCGGTACAATCGTCATTTCTCTTATAGCTTACTACTGGCTACTTGAGTCCGGTGGTATAAAGATACAAAAATAAACTGAGCTAACCATTGACAATAATCTTATTTTTTTTCTTGGGTTCCAAAAGCAATATTTCAAAAAGTGTTTTACAGTTATATTTAATATAACGTTTAACACGTGCCACGTTGAAACTTTACACACACACAAACACACACACACACACATATATATATATATATATATATATATATATATATATATATATATATATATATATATATATGGAGAGATAGAGAGAGAGAGAGAGAGAGAGAGAGAGAGAGAGACCAAGAACATTCTCAAATTACAGTTGTTTATAAACAATCTCAAGTTGTGAAGTGCGAACACGACTTGATTCATCAAATCATAGCTTCAAATACTACTTTGGGGGTGGGGGGGGGGGGGGGTAGTGGAGAGGAAAGGAGGTGTTGTAATGTTGAACGGTTCTACACAGTAACTAGAACTTCGTCCTGTTGTCTGCCGAGTAATTCGTGTCAAACACCCAGAAGGTGTAAATTTAGAAGCACATTATTCATCACCAGTTTGTAGCGGCTAACTTAATTGAGAACAACCATTATCATAACACCCCAAACATCTGTCTTTCATCCAAAGCGCTGTCAGACGAGATTGGCGGCTATTTATAGCTCCTTGTTTGTTAACATCTATTTTTAGCCACAGTCATTCTTTACTTAAGAGTGCATACACAATACTATTTAGTCAAAAGAACGTTAACACGGTGAATCGATAGTAATACACTATTGATGAAAACGTACAATTTTAGCAAGATGATTTACATAGGGTTAAGGGAGGCAAACAGGTAATTTTAATATTAGAGATACCCACCCAACCATTGGCCTAGTAGTAAGTGCCCACAGGCTATAGTAGCATGCAGTATAGACTAGTACACCGAGTCAGATAAAGAATGGAGATGAACCCGATTCGAGACATGTCTCACATATTAAAGTACCCCGCTGTTCGCCTTACAAAGAAGCGTTTCTTTAGGTACGGAATTGATCCCAGGTTAGACAAAAATAGGATACACAAAGTTTTAACACCAGGTGGGGGTTTAAAAGGCCGACTACCACTGGGACAGACTCTACAAAAAAATTATAAAAATGTATGTAAAAACTGTAATGGATACGTTGATATTTCAACCTTTTTAAAAAAAAAATAATTCAATTACCTCTACCATTTGCCAGCTTTTTTTTTTTGTTTCTCAGATCCTGAATCAAACCAAACTATTTAGCTTTTCTGTACACAGTGTATTTTCTCTCTTTTTCACCTCCCTTCATGTCTGCTATAAACAAAACAACCACCTGATAGGTAATGGAACCGATTTCGAGAGCTGAAAATAGCCCGCACGAGAAACTCCAAAGTCGTATCCCCTTCCTATGCACCTTCATGGGCGGAAAGGTAAAGGGCAAATGGAGGGGGGCTAGACCACAAGTGTCAGTAAATATATACACTAATAATTAGAGAAAAAAAAAGATCAATAAATGCACACACACATATAATTGCAATTAAATCTACAGCGAAATCTAAACATTTTAACCACGGTATACATTGGACAGAATTGTTTAAAGGCAATGATTTCTATCATAACAAAATGGTATGATATAAACAGCGGAGAAAAGATAGTGGTATCGTTTATGGAATACCTTTCTAAATACATTACGCATAAGTAATAGTTAAATAGTATGCATGTAGGTCCTTACAAATAGTTTTCTTGTGTAATGTGTAAACAAGGGGCGCACAGGTACAAGTTCAGTTCCACAGGTAGTGCGTAACCAAGGTAGCCACCTCTGAACTAGTACGATGCTTTATACATTCCAGAACTCAACAACTTTATTTTGAGAAGGTCGTGCCCACATTTTTTTCTTTATTTAAACACTGTTATTATTAGACTAAGTGAGTTCTGAGAGACACGAAAAAGTTGGCTGGAGGGTTACCTGTACACTGAAAGTAAAAGCTTCAACCCTTTAGACTTTTTTAAGGGTGTAGTTTTGTTACGTTTGGGTAAGCACGTTTTATGGCAGGAAGGGGGGGGGGGAGGGGATATGCCATACCAAAGAAGATTTGAAATTAAAATCCACTCATAATTTAATTTCTATACCAACGCTGTGATATATAGTCGCAAAAACCTTTATATAGAGATAACACTAGTTAATTGAAAACGTTAAGAGAGACTAAAACAAATTGCATAAAACAAGAAAAAAAACGGAAATAATACGGAGATCAATCCACGGGAAGTGAAACATAATGGAATTTTATTTTCCTGAAATTTGAGCCTTCATGAACTATATAAATACACGTTAATAAATACTTTAAACGGGAGAAGGGTTACAAATAATTAAAAAAAAAACAAGAGGAAGTACTATATATATATATATATATATATATATATATATATATATATATATATATATATATATATATATATATATATATATATATATATATATATATATATATATATATATTATACACACACGAAAACTTCTTGCACTTTTTAAAAAGAGAACAGTATATTTTCAGGGTTGGCAAGGTACAAAAATAGCTCTTCAGCACCCCTCCCTGAGTCCTAATGCACCGAGCATGCAGAAGTTAAATTAATTTTTGGAAAAAAAATGTTAATGCATGAAGTTTTATTATGATTTTAAAAAGATTTGAGTTGGAAATAGTCCAGGAATCACAGATATGCGCGGTTTACATTCACTGTTACTACTTAGCGTATTACATTTGTAAAGAAATGCAAGAAGATTCATTGAATGGGTTATTAATTATGTTAGACACGTTTATAAGTACCACAATAATTGTTTTTAAAAAGAAGAAATAATTCAAGTGATGGCATTAATAAATAAATATCTCTCAAGAGCTCATTAATTTGAGATGGTTATAATTTATTAACACATAACAGGAATTATTTGAACATTCTACACCAAAAATAAATTGCCAGAAAAAAAAGAGTTTAAAAAAAAAAGCTAATTACTTTAAGAAACCATCTGACAGAAACGTTGCCAAAATACAAAAAACAATCAATTATGGAGATGCCAAGGCAGTTTGATGCACCTTATCTTACTGTACTGTGACCTAGATTTTAACTATCGACCCCTTCAACAAACAGATTTCCCGCAGATGAAAAAAAAACAAAAAAAAAACACGAGTAATTGCATTTTACAGAAGTTGTGCTGCTTGCATCTTCGATTGGAAGCTGTCATACACGATGTTTGTAATGTTTAGTTCTTGAGCTCAACAGATAGCGCTACACATTTCATCATACGGGTAAAAGTCGATAGCCACATGTTAGATTTGCACTGACATCTTTGCCTTGCGTTAAGTTTCTCTCGTAAACTTAGCGAAGACATTCTGAACGAAATCGTGTGTCTATTTATCTTCCAGCAACAACGGCACTCTGCTCGAGTAAACGGACACGATAATCGATGGGTTGTGAGCTGGTCCTGATATTTTCGCATAGAATGGAACACTAGCGAGCAGAACTCGGCTACAACTTGTTTCTATCCAACCATTGTGGTATTAACATTTATAAACTCTCGCCTTGGAGCCCACTTCGTTTGATAATTACAAACAAAACGTATCCACTTATTTTATGAGTTTAAATTGTTTGCAAATTTTAAAACAATTACGAAAGTACTTGCAATGAAGTTTCATTTGTGTAAATGCTAGTAGTTTCACGTTTGTATAAAACGGTGTAATAACATGGCTTTCCATTAGCTGTAAAAATGAATTCCAAAACTATAGCTTTATCTAATCAAATATAAGTTTATTCAAATATGCGAGTTTAAAGGTTGAAATTAATAACGTTTTGATAATAAACGTCCAGAGAAGTAACAAAACTGTGCCATACTCACGTTAATGTACTATAATTGGTAAGCATATTTTTTAATTAAAGAAAATCAATGAGGGTCAATTCTCGGCAGTCAATAGCAAGGCGGAGAATGAATTTGAGGAGGGGGACTTTGGAAAATCGATGGGCGGTGCACTGGCTTACAGAATAATTGCTTGATCATTTAATCAGTTCGAAAATTGATTATCAATAGGTATCGCTTTATGGAAAAATCGACTGGTACATAAAATAAATGAATGCACTTTTTTTTATCTCGCAAAAAACAACAAATCTTACACAAATGCTGCGAAAAATTCACAGTATCGAGCAGAAATTAAATCACTGAAATGCAACGCAATCAATAATAACCATTAAGTCCTATGAGCACACACAAACAGATGTGATAAATGTTATGGCTGAATTTGTCCCCCTCTCTCAGTGTTTAGCAAAGCCCAGTTTAATTTACCAGTAACAAATTATTTAAAAGGGGGCTGGTGTGGAAATTAATGACACTGATAAGTAGGTTAACATCCAGACATCATAAATAGGTAACCAAACTGATTAACTCTATTTTAATCAAAAATAGTCTCCATTCAATTTATACGGTTTTTAAGATGCAGAATTCCTAATCCAATTTTCAACTGTACATTTATCTTGTCTTCTATATATTAGATTCTACAAAGAGGTAAAGTGTGGGTGTGGGTGGGGGAAGAGAGAGAGAGAGAACTGTTTACATGGATAATTATAATTGAAGAACTCGCGGCAAACAAGAAAAACATTTCTAAAACAAAAATAATCATGAATCTATCAATTACCATAAGCTCTATTTTATTCTTGCTAGTAAAAAAATGTTATGGTTCTAGAGACCAATTTGTGTTGTACTTTAAGGATAATTGCAGTTTATAATTAATTGCAACAATCAATTAGAAGACATTTGGAATTTCCAGGTTTAGAAGGGGGGGGGGAGGTGGGATTAAATATCGCCAGAAAAGTTTATAACAACATGCAACACTAAGTAGGGCTTAAATAAGGGGAGGTCAACAACAAAATACAGTTATCAGTCATTTAACTTATGTTCTACTGAATTTCTAAACGAACTATTCTGCCAGGCAATTAAAAACTAGTAATTATAGCAAACGGGGTCACGGTCACCAGCTAAAAATAACCATAGTAGCACAGGGAAAACGATACGTTATCTGCAGAGTATCAAATTCAAGTACTAATAGCGCTACTCTAAAAATAGATTAACACAATCCTTTATTGTGAATGAAATCAGAATAGTTAGGTAAGAGAAAAATCCGAAAACAACAGGACCCATGTGTGTATACATACATTACATACATACATATATATATATATATATATATATATATATATATATATATATATATATATATATATATATATATATATATATATATATATATATATATATATATATATATCTACATACATACATAATACATACAGACACCCACATGTGTGTATGTATAATAAATTAATATTATCACTTAACACAAAATAATTACAACACGTAGGCTTTATCGGCAACCTTAATCGGTAATATTATCCATAGTACTTTTTCAAAATTATTTTTTTTACAGGACACGCATCTTTTAACAAACAAAATTATCGGCCACATTTATATTTAGTTAATCCACGTACTTAAGTAAAAGCACACATCTGACACCTATTTCACTCGCGCATATCTAGACAGGCGTACTCACCAATAGGTTCTTGAAAACCAGAATCCACGCTGGTACTCCCTTTGTAAAATTTGTTTCCACTACTGGAGTAGTCTGAAGATGAGAAGAAAGAATAGCATTACTTCAAAGACATCCTACGACAGGCTAGCAGTGAATCAATCGTTAAGGACATATGATTTTTTTTTAATTTGTTCAACGAGACACTAAATTAAGTTACTAAAATTAAACACAAAAGGAAAGTAAAGAGATCTTTTAAAAAAGATGAGTTATGAAATGGCACTTTCAGTTACTACAAATTAAAGCCACAGGGCATATACTAGTATCCGTCTTTATAGGGTATATTAAACACAAACTGCAGATAATAAATACAATGCACTGTTCCTCGGTTAGGTGAAAATGTTATCAGATTGACAGAAACATTTTTTACCCTTAATCTTAAAAATATTGAAAACATTCAACTCGTCTAGCTAGAGAACTGGACAAAGTTCCCTTATCGTGTATGCAAGGATTACAACAGTTAGGCGTCACTTATGGCTGACAATCTACTGGTGTAACAAGCACATACGAATACTTCACCAGTCTCGTACTTTCAAACGTACGCAACTGATCAGTCGCTTTAAAGTTGAACTACAAGGCTGTTATGGTACTAAATGCTGGAGAAGGGCATTAAGACGTCACACTCCTATTGAGTTGCTGGGATGGGAGAGGTGGGGTTAGCTTTTGTTACGATATGAGTAGTAGGGAGGGAAAAAATTGGGGGGCGGGGGTGAAGATTCGCAACTTAACATACGTTTTCGTATTAGAAAACAAGTGTTGTGTGCATTTTTTATGCTGACTATGGAAATATTGGGACGACGTCGTCGTATGATAGTGTTAAACAGAATGTCACGAGTTCGGATCCCGTGCTAGAGTCCGCAGTACGTCAAAAAGTTCACTCAGCTCAGATGGGTACCTTACTCGCGTTTAGGAAAGTAAAGGCGGCTAGTGTTATCTGTATACCTGCCGAGGTCACAGAAACAGGTGACTTCATTTGCCCCATGAACCACCAGATTTGGAAGAGTAATTTTACACAAATGAAAGTTGTTTTTTTCTAAAGAGAATAACAGAAGATACATATAAAGTATTTTGTCCTAAGCTGGTTTAATCTGAAAGGAAGAAACAGAGCGGATACTTCAACAAATCGTACCATTACGTGCATTGAAACAGCGTTATAACGTACCTTATTCAATTTGCAATTCGGAGCAAAAAGGTCATTTAGTGCCAACACCTTCATTATTCAATGTGCATTTAGTAAACTACAATACTCTCCTATTTATGGACTAAGCAGTTCGATTATAATATTAAGATAGTATGCACCTGGACCCGTATCAAAAAGAAAGCCGCTCCTTATTGAAATACAACGATGTCAACTAAAGTAATGATCATGTTGATCTTCAAATTATTGTTTTCAAATATGGCTTTATTTTTGGTGGTGTAAAACTTTGTGACAGCATATTGAGGACGTGTTTCGGCTTTTTTTTTAAAAAATGAACTAGATTTGATTATAGTTTTAGAAGTACCTAAAATTAAAAAAAAAAACGAAAATGGATGTTTGCCATAAATTATATTTCAGCAGAAAAATAGCCAGAGCAATCGAATTGGACGTTTAAGTTTTTTGGTTGTTTTTTTTTAAAGTTATTATAAGCCAACATATCTTTGTATATTGTATTATCTAGAAAAAACAATTTTGAGCAATGAATAAGGCTTAAAATCTTTTAAAACATGGTCTGGCTGGGTTAACAAAAAAAAAGCAAAATAATTTACAACAATCTGAAGACAGCAGTAATTCGGCCCGAGACACGACCCAAGAAAAAAAAAAGGTCCCTTGAGTTTTTGAACACTGTCGTGGTTCTCAATGTAAACCATGCACAAGTCGGACAACATAATATGTACAAAATAACAATGATGAACCCTGGGACAAACATGAACCCTGGGGCAAGCATGCCTCTTGCATTAGGTATAAAACACTAAATAAAAGCAAACTATATACAGCGGAACACGGAATTCCCGCTAATGTTCTATCATTGATCCTTACATGATGTAACAGTATGCCCGCATATAGATATGGTACTTAATATCAATAGGCTAAAAATAGCTCATTTTAACCGACTTTTTACAAGGAAGAATACACAAATATTTAAATATTATTATAAATAAGACTAGTTTGTTGATTGCGTAGTAATGTAGGTACCAATAAAATATCGAAGCAATGAACTGACATTAGTTTAAAGCAGCCAGCAATCGGAAAATGCTAAACGCCACTGATGTATAAATACAGTGGATGAAAAAGACAAAGGTGGTCACTCACGTACCATCAACAAAAAACGCTCAAGAAAAAAAAAGTAATAATGTGTCATAAAAAAAAACGTACTATATATTCAAAGCATGAAAAACAACTTACTCCCTTAAGACCGTCAAGAATGTTGTTTGCCTAGAATAAAAACATAATCTGTTGATGTGTTTGACAAGTAATTACGCATTTCAAGTCAGACATGTAATCGATTTCCATGTTTTGTTTGGCTGTAATCCCGATTCAAAAAGATGTATTGTTGCAAAAAACATTGCAGCTTCTGTGCTATTTGCTTTACAGGACAATGACAGGTCTCTCAGACGGCACTTCAATGTGTCAGATCCGTGCAAGTAAATGTAATAGACAGTTCGTGTGAAGATTAATGGCTTCTTAGCGCAGTGAATAAAACACGGTAATTACAAATCTGTGATGTGGCTTGTAATTCTGGACATTCTAGAAACCAAGACTGATCACTGATCAAAAGAAACATTAATAAGCCTATAGCATTTAAAAATACGGGAGAATTGAATATCAAATACAATTCCATGCTAACAAGTAAAAATCGTTCGGTGGGTCGGTTTAACAATGAGTACAAATAATGCAAGCAAATCGGTTTCTAAAAACAGTAATATCAGTTATCCGATAAAACGTGTGTTCGCTTTTAATGAAAGGTGTAGTCTGCAGGGAAAATGTATTTGAGAAACATAATTACAGCCCAAACTACGTCATTGAAGCTAGAAATATTCAATGTTTACGTCTGAAGACATAAAGGTAAAATGCAAAACTATTTTCGATTACAAATAAATCCTACCTTTCCAGTATTCCATTTAAACGTGAGCAAAAAATTTCCCTGTTCGAAAACCACCAACATGTATTGCGATAATGGCTTATAATTAACTTACAAAGCCCATAGGCATTCAAAATACTTAAATACTGTTTATTAAGTACAAGTTCCAGTAATTCGACATAGAAAATAAGGTAACCCTATAATTTTACTGTAAACACCGTCTCCAATTTACTATTACTATAATTTCATGATAAAGAGAGTAACGACTCAAATATAGGGTAGAGTGTCTTTAATGATACCCTTTAATTCTATGGATAGCTTGTTTACAAATTGTGGAATACAGTTTACGTTCATGCCACACAAAAAAGATGTCAAATAGTCAATACATACAGAAAAATCAACCGTTAATGAGTATGGAACTGGAAACTCCAAGGTCTTTTTATCCACGTTTTGATACAGTTTGTTTATTAACTATGAGATCAAGGACAAAGACGAAGTAAATCGCTGGAAATTGAATTGCGCCTTGAAATATGTAAACCTACGACATTTTTAAAGATGTACGTACCTAAGAGCTCAAAGAATTGCAAAAGAATTAAAAGCTTCATATGACCAGAAGAGATACCGCTCCCGCATAACAGACAGTTTAAAGCTACATGCATACTCGAATATTGTATGGGTTTTTTTTTCGTAAAAGGGGTATAGGAGGAACTACTGTGATCGCGCAAACCTGGACGTTTTACACCTTCATATGTCGGCAATCTTTTCTGTATACGTGTGTATAACCACACCACGATAACTCGGGAACCGTTTTAGCTAGGTAGACGTAATTTTTTTCTAAAAGTTCGTATAAACTTTTGAGCGATTTCCGGTAGACGGAAAGTGGTATTTTTGAAACACTTGCAAAATTTGATAATTTTCTGCCATATTTTCATAAAGCAGCACACACTAATGACTTATCAATAGGTTTTCTCGAAACACGCGCCGTTTTGTCAGAAACTTAATATTGACGTATCATGTTTCAACTGGAAATGCCATCCAATCCCCACCGTTATATGGGACTGCAGGGTATGATTTTGGGAGTTTACTACAGTTTAATTTTCTTTTAAATGCAAAGTATTTAAGTTATTAACAACAGCAGTAGCATACTCATTCGTTACTTGAACACTTTAAAACCAATATTATATAGTTTTACTGCCTCTTCAAGACCAATGTTACACACAAAACACGCGCATATATATATATATATATATATATATATATATATATATATATATATATATATATATATATATATATATATATATATATGAGTCGGTGAGTTCATATTTGTTAGAGCCAAACGATGTGTTCCACGAAAAATATCAAGTTTGACATCTATCCCCAAACGGCGCCCCTGTGATCCAAGCACATGCATCTTGTACCGGGATGAGAACACCACCAGCCTGGTGATAATGTTATAACTCAAGTGCAGGCCTATGCAGGTAAGAATTTGTAAACCATTTCCGCGCTGTTATCTGGCAAGTGATCAACCTAGCATGTAGTAAGGGGAAACTCCCATTTTACTCCAATCCTAAGGGCCATCTCTCGTGAGTCAATTACAGGAAAGCTTTAGGTGTACTTTTTAAAATTTTTATTTCTAGCGCCTTTAAATTTAAAAAAAAAATTTAAATCACAGTTCACTTTTTAATATGTCGTATTTTTAATGCAGTTTTTCTTTCTTCTTGTACACCAACTAGAAGAACCTTAGCTAAATTCGATAGTCTAGTATTTTATTCTTTGAAAATTCCCCCCTTTCTTTTTTTTTTTCGCTAAACGCATTTTGGTTTGACGCCATCTAATGAACGTTTCAAAAATAGCCTTGGCGTCCTATTCTTGGATTCTCAATAGCCCCATTTCTGTCTCCGCTGGATCTGTAGACTCCAGACTAAGATTGGACACCTCATCAATGCTACGCACACACATATAATACAGGATTAATATTTTGTTTTCTCTCTTTAAAAAACTTTCATTTATTTCACAACAGAATTATTGATTGAAAAAGCTAACTAGAAAAAAAATAACAGATTTATTCGAAATTACGAAAACTAAAACAAAACAAGAATAGAAAATCAAAACGCTTTAAAAAAGAACACATAGTTTTAACATTCAGATACGCCAATACATCAGCTTACGCCATGCTTATCGCAGCCACGCTCATTAAAAAGCTATTAATTACTATTAAGCAAAACCAGTGGCCGCTGGTTTCTAGAAGGAAAACGCATGTGGCTTTCATTCTAATAGAAAAATAAATACATCTTTCGACAACTATGAAGACAAAGAAAGTCAAATTTTGCTGAATTATTATTAAATCAGTAAAATTTAAAACATGCACGATCTGACACTTTTTCTTGTCTTTTAATGAGGTTTATACAACCAAAACCTAGATGTGTTTCTACATAGAAGCATGTTTAAATCATACAGGTTATATGAGCCAACTAACAACAATAGTAATACAGTAGGTCAAGTAGTGCAAAGGACGACAGCTCCCTATTAGTTTTCTTGTATCCTCACAGAACCTTCAGTTGTGTGTGCGTTTCAATAATTGGACATCATTACTGCTGTTTTAGAAAAATTGGCATTTTCCCGATTTTACATACTTTTTAAAAGAAAAAAATACATAAATTCGGAACAGGTATCAAGATACTAATCCAACTCTGAACAAATATTCAAACAATCAATGTGGCAGACAGAACTTAATCGGCTTTAATGCATCAATGATTATTAAAGTGCGTTTAAAAATACAATCATACCAACTACTTTGCTCGATAAATTTGCAAACAAACTTACAAATAATTCATGCCAGCGGCATAAAACACATGAAACAATGCTATAACAAAAATCAACGGTTATGTGCTCAGAACAATTTGTAATTTGTTGCCGTCTCCATAGCATTTTTTTTTCAAACATGGTATTCAGCCTTATGGTTATATAAATGTCATTTAAACCCCAAGACTGAGAAACTAAAATGTGTACAATAAATGTAACAGTATAACGGTAAAATAATTTTTTCTTAATTCGATTGAAACATTACATGTCATTAATATGTAGAAAACAAAAAATAGAAACTTATTTCTGGAAACTAATCATATTACATGTAACTTGATTTGCGGAGGAGCGCTTTATTTTAAAATATAATTTTTCAAACTACATCTCTGAGTGACGACCCCTGGGGGTTCTAGCGTTTACCCGTAGTGCCGATGTAGGCTGCAGAAATGTGATAGAGAGAGCCCCCTTTTTCCAGAAATCACCACCCAAGCTCCTTCTCTAACGTAGCACAAATTTAGGACAGTACACGATGAAAAACATCTTCATTTTCTATCTTTCCTTGGGCTTGTTGCCTCTACCCCCCCCCCCCTCCTCTCTCCCTCCCAATTCCTCTTCATGGAAGTAATTACTTTTCGTAAACTTGGAAGCACGTCGTGGAATCAACTGGGTTTCTTGTCGTCGACGTATTTGGCAACACTTTATAGGGAAACATTAAGCAATAGCTCTATCTGGTCAATCCTCTTTTCTTTGTATTTTATGATAACGAATGCCAGCTTTGGCGATATGCAGTGCTTGGTCCTAGTAAACTAATCAACTGTTAAATTAAATTAGAAGAAAAAAACAACGAAACTAATACTAATTAATAGCATTTATTTCCACCACGATGTGGCTTCCATTAATGTATTATCAGTATTACTTATAACTAATAATGAGAAATGCCGGCATAAAATAAATATAAAAATCGTCTTCAGGGAATGACATCATAGCAAATAACGCACGTGAACGACATTGTGGTTAATGGTTCGGGTGGGTGGGTGTGTATGGAAACCAATGCAAGTAATAATAACATGATGCAGCGGGGAAGGCGGGGGCAGTGTTTTTTTTTTATTTTACTTTGCCAAATGAGCACATCATGGCCTCGCTGATACTAAATTTAACAAGAAAAGGTAAAACAATTACTAGCCATGATACTACTACTACTAGTATACTTGGTAGTAATTGCACTACTAATGGTTTCGGGTCCTTTTCTTTCCTGGGTTTTTTTTTATTCAAGAGAAGATCCAGTCAATGAAACGTAAAATAGTAAGGAAGCGTAAGAGGGGTGATGGCAAAAATACGTGCAGTTTCTCAGCAGCAAACGATTTCCGTTGGTCAAAAGCATGTCACAGATTCGTGTGCACGCATACCTCTACACATTTATATTAATTTAATTTTAAAGACCGCGGCATCATCATTTTGTTAAACAAAAGTGGCACAAATACATTTTTTTTACTGTCAATTGTCTTGTAATTCGATTTAGCAAAACATATGCTGATTCACTGTGTAAAACAACGCAACAGTATTAAGTGTGTATACGTTGGCGAACTTAGCGTCCTTATCAAGTTCACTCTATTAAAACGTCTTAGATTGGTATCTGGCGATGTATTTGGATAGCACTAAAAAGGCCAATTGTTGCATTTTAACTTAAATCTGCTATGTTCTTGTCTATTCTTCAGCCAGCGTGTAGTCGGCATCTAGATCTACAAATCAACGTCGAAAAAAGAATGCGTAGAGAAATTCGGGGCAAAAGCAAGAAACATGATATAGTAGAAAAAAAAAACCCAGCTATCTTTAAAAGTGCTGTTTGCCTTGAGAGTCTACAAAAAAAGTGTTAGAAAACACTAGGCTTGAGGTAGATTTTAATGAGTATTTTATACTTTATTGCAGCAAGAATCCAATACCAAGTTTTACTTTTAATATGAACAACAATACAAGATCATCAATAAATAAGTTCTATTTTTGTATCGGGCATAAAAGTGTTCCATTTAAAACAGTTCAAAAAAATTATGGCTCAGATAGGCTATGTGGTAGGTAAACACCAGACAGACTTGACATTGTACTAAATCCTGGGTTGTAAAGAAGTGCAGGATAACATAGGTGTCAACAGGTGATAATCTACTACTTAGTGTATTTCACAAGGTGAGGTAACAGGTAAAGTGATAGTTTTGAGCATGCATGCCATTAGTTTAAACATCATATATTACTAGCTGAGGATATCTGTAATGAACTTAAGCAAAAGTATTGCCTTACTATACAGCCAAAGCTATGTTTTTAATTGCACTTATAAAAAGGTAAATTTTGTACCTGGCACAAAGATAGCAGATCCAAAAAGTGCAGGCACAATATGGTACATGTAATTAAGTTGGAACTCTTGAAGAAGAAATGACATTCCATGGAAATGCTTTTAATGATTTTCCATCAAACAGCAACAAATTTTATCATCACCGCTGCTGTGACGTTAATATACTGCCCATAATTTTTATGCTTCTGATTAGTGCCATTCAATCAATAACCAATGTCATGTATGTATGTGTCTGTATAGTATTTTCAATGGCTCACTTTAAAAAGACATTTTTATACTCAAGCATAAAAAACAGTCTTAATAAAAATTAACAAATTCTGAATTCAATAAAACTATGTTAAATACCCATATATAAAAAACAACTAAACAGACCTCCTTAAGTCGCTATGCCATATAAGACATTGCAGGGAAGTAATAACTCACATCAATAAGCAGTCAGCTATGGTAACACTAGTTGACCTAACTCTAAAAAGTAGGATGCTGAAAATCACAAGCTCTCAGGTTAAGTACAAAGATCACCATTAACAAGAACTCTAGTGTCGGTGCTATGGACTTGTAAGTGTAGCGACCTACAATATTTGAACTTGGTGATAAATCTACTGTTTTGTCACTTTTTGTAAATAAGAAACATTACACACAGTTGCTTATCAAATTTATAAAAGTATGGTATGATATCTAGGTCTGACTTTAACAACAACTGTAATAGCAGACTATTTTTCTAATGACAAAGAATTAAACATTAATTGTATGTTTTGCTACTAGTATGGTTATGAGAGAAGCCAGAAAGTAACAAGGTAAATGAAGTAAATCAGGAGACAAAAACTGGACAGGTAAATGGCTACTTGACTGGATTAGTAACATGTTAATTCTTGTTTAATGCTTACTTTAAACTCCAATGAAGCTTATTTAAATATCAGTAATAAAAAAATGTTTAGATGAGTGAAATATTAGTATGTATTATAAGTGATGGCTACTTTTAAAATGCTAATCAAGCAATACTTGATTTAAACTATATATCCAGTAATCTACATAATTTTAAATTGGTAAATTATGCTAAGTTTAGTCGATTGAAATTTAAGATACTTGAACATAGATATATAATTATTCATACAAATGCAAAAATAATGCATCTCCCTAAAAAAAAAATCACACAACTTTAACAAAAGTAATTTAAAAATAAATAAATGGCATACTAGGTTACGTAAAAATACATGAGCAATATAATGAGATGAAAGATTAAAAATAAAAACAAACTAAATTGGGATATTACTATTTTTTTAAATTTGTAGCACATACAAAAAAGAAAATTTTTAAATGGCAAAAAAAAAAAACTTACATTGTTGGTAATTGTTTGACGTCATGTTGTTAGGGCTATAGTTGAGCAGACGCAGTAACAAAGTTACTCCACTAATCTTTTATCCATTCAATACTTGTCCTGAACAAAAAAAGAAAACACTTTGTAGAAACCATGTAATCTATAAAAACGAACAAACCTAAATCCAGGAAATCCTACATTAAGACAATAAAAATAAACCGGTAGTGATCTCCCCTAAACTTTCTCGAATATTCTTATATAAAACAACAAGGGGATGGTAACTGGGGATATAGTTATGATTTTTAATCCATTTTAAATACTAAAACTTTTAAAAATAGAATAGAATCTCAGTAAAAAACAATTGCGCACCAAGCGAACGCCTAATAAAGGTGTGTATAATAGTGCGCAATATTATTAGTACTTTTAAAATTTACATTAGTTTTTTGAGAAATCGGAAGTAGCGTAAATTACTACTTCCTGTCAACGGAAATTACTCAAAATTTAACAGAAGGTAGAGAATTAGATCTTTTACTTACATGTGAAATTTCATTTATCTATCTGAAATAGTACTCAAGTTATAGGCTTTTAAAAAATTCAAAGTAGGAAAAGTACCACTTCCGGTTATCGGAAATCGCTCAAAAGTTGATACGGATCTACGATTTTGATAAAATACTTATATATGAAATTTCATCAACCTAGCTGTAACGGTACTCAAGTTATCGTGTTTACACACGGACAGACAGACAGACAGACAGACACACACACACACAGACATACGGACAAGATTGCAAAATTATGTTTTTCCGTATCAGTGAGGTGTAAAACGTCGAGATTTGTAAAAATCTCGATTTTTTTTTTTTTGCACGATTACAATACTTTCTCTATACTACGTATATACGAGAAAGTAAAAAAGGTCAAAGCATTACAATTAACAAAACTTTTCTAAAATTCAAAAATCATTATTCATAAATTTAATTAACTGTAAAGAATCATTGGTAGGAAAACAGCAACTAAATCCTTGCCTTACCATTCAAATAAAATGTTAATCTTAAGTGAGGGTTGGAGTAAGACTGTAAAAACATTTCAGCATTTATAATAAAGACAAACTACCATTGTCTGAGCAATGATATAATAGCTACAAACAATTTTGTCATTAGAGGAGTTGATAAAAGTTTAATAGAAGTACGACATAAATAGAAATCTAATTATTTTTAAAAAAATAAAACTAAAAAAAAAAAATTAGATACTCATTTTTTTTAAATTTGGGAGCAGAAAATGTCTCACAGATTCCACAGATTTGATAGCATCGGATTTATGAGACCACTAATTTTTTTTTTTTTTTTTTAAAACAATGCTTTGCATATTAATTTCCATTAATTACACTAATAAATAAGTACAAGAAAAATGGCAGAATTGACAGTTGGCACCATTATCTGATTAAATTGTGGCAGAACTTTATTCTTAGTAAACTACTCAACAAACATACTGAACAAAAAACAAACAAGACTTTTAAAATGCTAACCAGTTCTTAATGCAAAAGATTTTAATATGTAAAGTATTTTCAATAACAGAATGAAAATGATTAATTGTGTTAACTGAAGCTATTACTGTCAACTTAAGTAGTATACTCTTATATATATTTATATAAAGCAATGTACAATTAATATTAATATTAAACCAGAATAAAAGTTACTCGATAAACATGGTATTAATGTAGCTACTCTTTTACTCTTTTAGAAAACAGTTTAATGGATAGTGAAGAAAAAATAATTGGGGTAAACAAGTCATTATCCTATCACTTTAAATTTGAAGGACTTACACATTGCTGACACACTAGTAGAATTACAACAGAAATTTAATACCCTGGTAGTCAAAATCATTAAATCGAATAAATATGAAAACAACAAATGCCAATAAATCAAAACTAAAAAAGGCACTTGTCATTTCTCAAATTAATAACTTTAGAAAGCTAGTAGAGCCAATAATTACAACCAAACCTTAATGTAAAAATATAATGGAATTTTAGTTTGTCATCATCATTGTGGCGCAACCAACTTAGATTTACATTTGCTTATCTGTAAATAACTCCCTCAATTACTGTCGGCTTCTGTTGTTGTTTTCTTTGGGACATTCAACAAAAACTGTGGCTTTGCTATACCAAAATTATCAGAAATATAAGGGGTTAAGACACATCACAAGTACGAAAAAACATTCATTGACAAAAACAGAACTCAGGTGAAATCACAAAAAAAAAGGAAATAGGTAGACCTTAATGACAGCTGAGAAAAATCTTAAGAAGAGTCAACACAAAGCACTTATTAATCTTTACTCAATCTAAATTTAACTTCACAAGCAAATGTTTATCTTTTGACATAACATAAAATTATTGATTCAACTAGTAAGTATCATCTTAACAAAATGTTCCACTGTTATTCCTCAGATGTTTACTAGTCTCAAACAAGCTCCTGGTTGCTTTTTTTGTCTTACAGGTGTAAATAATGGCTTTTCTGGCAATGGCATCACGGCCACTGGTATAGATGTTCCTGATACTGGAGTTAGATCGTGTATCAGATTCTGTCAAGGTATAGAACTACAACAAATGTATGCTTGTTATAAGATTTATCATACAGTTATTTTACCGCTAAATAACTGCTGCATATTTAATTTTTTTTTAAATAAAAAGTAAAAAAAAAATGCTCTCAAATAATAAATAATTGTTACATCACATATACCTCTTATGTTAGTGAATTTTCAATATAGACTATAGAAGTGGAATTCAAAATTGCACCCAGTTTCATTAGCTTAAATTGATTGTTTGGGATTTTTATAACATTTATATAATTCTCTTCTAGGAGACGCTAGAAAACAAGCTGTAAGCGCGCTCCCTACCACCCCACCCCTACATGGTCTGGTGAGCTGTGGCTCACGCTAAATGTTTACAATCTTAGAGCCGTGTAGGGTAGTGGTTGGGGGAAAGGAGGGTGGGGGTTGGGGGAAAGGAGGGTGGGGGTAGTATCGTCCTTAACGACCTACTGATAGTGTTTTAAAGCAAATATTTTCAATGGCAGCATTGGTAAAGTCGAATTCACAAATTATGAATTACTGAAAAGTAGAAAATAAAACAACTAAATAGCGGCGTATGATATGCAGCGGGTCGGCTCGTGTCAAATATTTTCCCTCAGTTATACATTACATTTCTTACTTATTTTTAAAAAGGAAATTTTTTTTCATGATGTTTAAAATATTGAAATTGTAAGTATTGAAAACGTCGCAAGCACAATGTGGCCCAAAGCTATAACAAAGCACAATGTGGCCCAAAGCTATAACAGTAAGAGACAGCTGTCGCATTGGGGTTCCAAACACATACCAGGCTACATATCTTTAATACATTTTTAAATGAAAAAAAAAAAAAAAATAACAAACAAATTGAAATGGTGAATGCTGGAATTATATTTTATTCTTAGGGTTATGGGAAACGGTGCGCGGACCTTTGACCACAGTTGCTTTGACCATAGGGGGTTTGACCATAGCGGAGCTGTGACCATAGGGGCTTTGACCAGAGGGGGTTTGACCACAGCGGGCCTTTGACCATGGGAAACCCAAAACGTTTAATTAATATGACTGCAACTGTATAGACCAAATCTCTTCTACTTACATTAAGTATTAATCAGTCTACAAAGGTAAACCATAATTTTGTTTAACTTTTCTTCATTTAAATTATGGTATCTACTCAAGTCCCTGGCATAAAAACAAGAGTTGTGAAATGCTTTAATTACTTCAATGGAATCAACTTTATTTTAATGATGCTGATTTAAAAATGTTAAATAAATGTATACTCTTTATACACTGTTGTCAATGCTGTTAGACACAAATTGCATGGGTGCTTTTAATTTAGTAGTTACATCAACAATGATCCTATTAAATACTACTTGCTATGATGCAGCAAATTTACTGTGGAACTTTAAAGTGGTGGAGAAATGTAAAGTTATATGAGGCTTGGTTTCAGTATACTGATGTTAGCTAGAAATTTAATTCTCAATTATTTCAAAATAAAAATACACAGGGTTGATAAGTTTAAACAACATATAAATATGTATACTGTAGATGGCTGTATAGATATCCACAGAATTTTTGTTTTGTTTATGCTAATTGGATAATGAAAACATTTTTAGGATCAACAAACATACTAATTTTTAAAGTACTGAATTTTTAAAAAAATGTATCGGTCTCAATTCGACTACTTAATGCATTGAAGTGTTATAAACAATTTGATATTTATATATTTGAGTGGGGAAAAAATACCAAGTACAATTATTGTTTTGTATTTACTTATTAAAAGATAGACTGCATTACTATAACACCATTTTTTTGTGCTAGCTTTTAGACTGAAGCCAGTGGAAAATATACCCTGATACCATAATAAATTGTTCCGCATATGTATTTTAAAAGTACAATTCAGCCCGTATTCCTTATCTAAGAACAGAGTAGAATATGAGGTAAGTTATTGTACTATTACTTACAACAACTATTACCATATATTGGACTATTCCAAAAAGAGGCTGTGATTATAGTTTGAAAATTGCTTGATTTTTATTTTAAATGTATTAAGCCTTTATATAGTCTGAACTATGGATATTTTAAAAAGATTATTAAGAACAAATTAATCACTAGCTAATACTACAATAGATTAGTTATTCAAGCATATAGTTTTAATTCTATGTGATATCTGGCCTATGTTTAGGTCAAGTTAAACAGCAGTTTAAATTTTCTTTTTTTTAAATTGTGTGTGGGGTTATTGAAACTCATGTGATTATAATAACTTGATAGTGTGGTATTTTGAATTTTCAACAAGGTGGATGTTAACTATTTGTTGAGAAGCAGGGGAAACCAAAGACGACACTGAATGGATGACATTAAGGATTGGACATGATACATGTTGCTGAACTAAGCAAAGTGGTAGAGGACAGAATGGATGGCGAAGAATTATAACATCAACTATGGCGCCCCAACCCCCCCCTCCCCCCTTAAAGTGTTAAGGGACAATGATGATGAATATTTTCAATAGGTCTAACTAGTTTTTTAAAGCCCAAAAATTTGACAGTTTCTTGTAGTCACTACCTGGTATTGTAAATATAAACAAACTAAGTGTAACTTGTAACTAGGTCATGATGATGATTTTAATAAAAATTACATGAATTTATCACAAATAAGTGTGAATTATTAGTTTTTAATAATTTTTTAATTGCATTAAAACAGAAAAGCATAATGTACTTAAAAACTCTTTCTACAAAACAAATATTTAAAGAGGATTAGGCCGATTCTGGTTCTTATTAAATGGCCTAATAGAAAATAAAATTAGGTTAAGCTTTAATTTTAATTTCTCTCAATGTTAAGCTTTCTAATTTGTTTTAGTGCAAAACTGTAACACAACTTGTCAGATGAAATGGACCAAAACCAACATGTTCAGTCCACATAAACTATGGTTTGGTCCAGCACACCAACTGGGCTATGCCATATATGCTACAATCAACACAGTGAAAAACTAATATTGGACTACCCAGTGACAGTTAAATTAGCCTAGTCCCTGTTTTGTAGGTTTAGATCTAAGCAAAACAATGTAGACCTAAGATGTCCTAAGTCTGATAATACTATAATATACTAACGAGGTACTGAACTGAGGCCTAAGTCTCTTACTTAGCGATCTCTAAGTCACTAAGACCTACTAAAAGTGAAACTACTAGATCTAGATTCCAGGTCTAGCTTTAGATCCAATAGATCCACTCTGGTCTAGAATCTTAATGTAGAATCTAGTAAAATTGTAAATGGTACTACAAATGCATAGATTTATGATTATGATTTAGATCTAGGCCTTACCTGCAATCTATGTCCCTAGAATCTAGATTATAGATCTAGACTAGAATTTATTCTATAGGGCCTATTTAAAAAAAAAAACAATCACTGTGATTTTCATGAAAAGTGAGACTCAACTCTCCTATTGCAACAAACAAGAATACTCGTCTGAGTTAGCTCACCAGCACTAGTCTGCTAGCTGTGGTGATTTTTATTTGCAAAAAAAAAAAAACGATTAGGTAGGCCTAGTCTAGAATCTAGATCTGTAGATACGAGTACTAGCCTAGATCTAGATTTACAACTTACCACATATTAAGAACACATATTATTTCCAAACTTTCATAACAACGAAAGGGAACACTTGAAATCTTAACACAATTTAAATATAGAATCTAGAGAGAGGAAATATTAAATGCAGAAGATGAGGAACAAATTAATTCAATGCGATGACTGAAAATGAACTTCGACGAGCGAGAGGCGAGAGAAGTTTTCATGGATGATGGAGACTGCACTGAACGAGTAAAATTGTTACGCCACTTTCAACCCACTTTAGACAGAAGAAATTTTTAGGCTAATTCTGAAAAACCTCTAGGATTTATTAAATACTACTTACCTTATTCAAAAAAATATAGCATTGACTGACTAGAAAGTCCACTTCATTATCATCGCAAAATTACTAAGTTCAGTGTTGGTGTTCGCCATTATTTTTTTTTCAACGTCACGTGGTCACAGCCGTCCAATTACAAAGCTTTCGCTGATTCTTAAAATAGAAACTAATACTCTGGTGGCGGCTGGATAAGGAGTCAAAAAGGGCCTCCAGAGTAAACAAGCCTTCTAAATTTTCTCTCATGCACTCATTTTTAGGCTAAAACATTGATGGGTCTTGTTGAGATTATATACAACATATTCTTACTATATTTGCAAAATATTTATAGAGATCTGTATAACAGGTTATAGTGACTAATGGTTACTAATATAACATTAAACGTTCTTATGGTACACGGATTAGGCCTGATCTATTAGTATTAATATGTGGTTGTTATTATTATAATTTGACATTATTAATATTATTGACCTGCGCTAAATTTATCACAGCCTCGCTTAATCATAATCGCATTAGAGGCGTAAGAGGTTTTAGGACAAATTGTTGATAAGCGACGAATTAGCTACATACTAGATCTAACTATAGATCTAATGTTTATGAAATTCACAATGTAGTTTTCTTGTCACTAGATTTACCAGCTGCTAACAACACATGCATCTAATGATAGAATCTAGATCTAGATCTCTAGATATAAAGAAAATCTTCAGTTGAACTTTCTTACATGAACTTTAAAATGGGGACTAGACTAGATCTACTCATAACTGCAAACTATATTACGGCGAGACTTCTTTTTTTTAAATTATATAGTATAGATCTACTAAATACATCTCAGGGCATTTTTTTAAATTGACTTTTACTCCATCCCCAACCCCACTGGAAACAGATTTATGCCATTTATGGACAACCAATCATTCTCTTTTTTTTTTTAAAATTAAAACATCGTTTTGCCCATAGTATTTTCTATATTCGATACGTTTCCACTTCCAAAATCATCTCCCCTTAATGCAAAATAGCATTGGAGATGTGTGGGTTTTTTTTCAGAACCCTTTGTGAAACTCATTGCGTTTCTTAGGTCAGAAGCATCGATTGTTGAGCACTAAGCTACCATGTAGAACACCAAACAGTCTCAATAAGAAGAGAACACTTCAATTGACGACAGGAGAGATGAAAGCTACTATAGCACATCAAAAAGTTCCCCGGTTTAGTTAAAAAAGTCTGTTTCATAGCTTGACACATCAGCATAAGACTATGGCATTTCAGAGAGGTGGAAATAATAATACACTTCATCAGGGGTCATCCATTTATGACATCCACACGTGGTGGGGGGGGGGGGGGGGGTCCGAAAAAATTGACTTTTGTGGACGTCATAAATGGATGACCCCTCTGGACTTCCTACGATTCTCGTATCTCCTGGAGATGCAACAAAGGCCTACGGTAGCCAACAGCTTCATTTGCGAACTGAGTGCAACAATGATATTTGTTGTCGCCGTTCCACTTCAGTTTGCCTGGATTTGAAAAAAAAACTCTAACCGGAACCTTTTTTTTCCTCTCCGTTCTTAATTCAGACACCGCAGTTAAGTATTAAGCGTCAAATTGTTATACGCCATATATAGGTCGTTGACTCCGAGTTTAGTCTGCTTTTCTTTTTGGGTTTACTTCCCATAACTTTTGTCCAACCAAGAACAAACTATAAGGCATCAGTTGCTTGACTTATGGAGTTGTCTCGCATAGAAGAGTTGCTGTCCCTAGCTATCAAGCTAGGGGGTTCGAACTCGGGACTTTTCGGTATAGCGACCCTGAGCTTTACCGAACCGACCAAGCTGATACAGAAAGAGCTTGAAACTGAAAAGAAGTGTTTGAATATTATAGGACCAACTGATGTTACACTACCAAACCTTTGGCTAGTGACCAACCATTATACAGCAGATGATATTTGTCTGTATCGGACACCTTGGGTAAACTTTAAACAAACATGACCAAACGACGCTGAAACTTAAGCAGTTCTTAAAACACAAGTGATGCGGAAAATGGCTGATGACATAGAACGCCTGAGAGTTCTGTGGCTGGTAGTCCGAAGCTCAGTCCAGATGACGCCAGCAATAAACGAACAGTCAACGACGTATACCAGGGGTCTCCAAACTACGGCCCGCGGGCCGGATGCGGCCCGCGAGGTCATTTTATCCGGCCCGCGACGATCTTTTTGTCCATTGCATAAATGTTTGTTGTAGGTGGCTGAGGAGCTATGCACAGAAAATTCAAAACAATTTAAAAATATAGCTTCGTGTGCAAATACAATTACTCGCCGTGTTGCAGACATTGGTGAAAACATTGCAACTCAAGTAGCGAAAAATTCAAGCAAGTTACGCCATTTTTCAATTGCAATGGATGAGTCGCCGGGAAGCTGTTCCACCTCTCAACTTCTTGTGTTCATTAGATGTGAGGATGAAGACCGGAACATAACACAAGAGCTGGCTTCCCTACATATAATGTATGACACTGTTACCGAAGAGGATATCTAACCATAGACAGTTCAGAGACAAACACAAAATCGCCAGATTTACCATATTTCACATCAGTAAGATTGCTAATTTTGAGAGAAAATTCTGAGCAGAGTATCTATGAAAAGAAATAGGTGACTACCTGATAATAAAGGCAAGTCACAGCCATTATTGTCTGATGAAGAGTGGGTATAGAAATTGGCCTCTGCTGCAGACATAACTAGTCATTTAAATTTTCTGAACCTAAAACGGCAACAGAGTGAAATCTAGTTTCTGATCTATACACCCACCTAAAGGCCTTTAGATACAAACTTGTCATGTTTTTGGAACAAGTACAGGCTAACAGCTTGACACACTTTCAGCAGTGCAAGGTCTTTACGGCTGAAGCAACCACTGAGTTCCCCACGTCATTTACATACGAGATCATTAAAGACCTCCAGCTGCAGTTTCAGTAGCGGTTTTCTGACATGGATTCAAAGGCAGAAGAAGTGAGACTGTTTCAAAGCCCATTTGAAGCAAATGTTGCCAGTTGCAAAGATGAACTGCAGCTGGAGGTAATTGAATTGCAAGAAAATGACTTCTTTAGAGACACGTTCATAGAAGGGCGGATGGGTTTTCATACGTTTTTGCACAAGGGAGACTTTCCTAACATTAAAACTTTTGCATCAAAGTACCTTTCAAATTTTCGAACAACATACCTGTGTGAACAAACATTTTCAAGAATGAAATACGTGAAGAACAATTTGAGAACAAACGTGGGGGGTGGGGGGGAGACTTCAAATGTGTATATATCTCTATATAAATTATATTTTGTTTGGGGGGGGGGGGGGAAGGGGCAGTAGACGTTCTTCGGGGGGGGGGGGGCACGATCCTGAAGAGATGCCTTAAAGAAACTCTGGCCCCCGAACTGATATTTGATAGTTAATGCGGCCATCGGGCTGAAAAGTTTGGAGACCCCTGACGTATACAGATGGTAAAATGAAAGTGAGCTGACACCCCAGCTGTGGAATACGACACTTTGGCACTTCTTCAAACTGCGCTGATACGGAAGTCACGCGCTGCGTTTTCTATACCTCAACACTGGGGGTCATCTCTGTGACGATAAAGTGTAGGCTATGAGTTAGACAATGAGGGACTCAAGCTCTTCATTTCTTAAAGACGCGTGGTTTCCTTCCCCCAACTTCCCAAACACCCCACCACTCGACACTTTATTTTTTTTTTTTTGTTTCTGCATAAATCTACAAAGCTGCCAGATTCTCAGAACAAAGCTGCCAGATTCTCAGAACAAAGCTGCCAGATTCCCAGAACAAAGCTGCCAGATTCCCAGAACAAAGCTGCCAGATTCCCAGAACAAAGCTGCCAGATTCCCAGAACAAAGCTGCCAGATTCTCAGAACAAAGCTGCCAGATTCTCAGAACAAAGCTGCCAGATTCTCAGAACAAAGCTGCCAGATTCCCAGAACAAAGCTGCCAGATTCCCAGAACAAAGCTGCCAGATTCCCAGAACAAAGCTGCCAGATTCCCAGAACAAAGCTGCCAGATTCCCAGAACAAAGCTGCCAGATTCCCAGAACAAAGCTGTCAGATTCCCAGAACAAAGCAGCCAGATTCCCAGAACAAAGCTGTCAGATTCTCAGAACAAAATGCCAGATTCTCAGAACAAAGCTGTCAGATTCCCAGAACAAAATGCCAGATTCTCAGAACAAAATGCCAGATTCCCAGAACAAAGCTGTCAGATTCTCAGAACAAAATGCCAGATTCCCAGAACAAAGCTGTCAGATTCCCAGAACAAAATGCCAGATTCTCAGAACAAAATGCCAGATTCCCAGAACAAAGCTGCCAGATTCCCAGAACAAAGCTGCCAGATTCCCAGAACGCCAGTCCCTACTCCCTCAGACTATTGAAATGAAATATATTTTGCATTCAAATTCATGTCACATTTTACCGAAAATTGTGGGATGGCGTGGTCGAGTGGTAGAACACACATTTATTAACCCAGTCACGAGCTCTGTTTACGGGTTCGAGTCCTTAGGATGTTCTCGAGTTCACCCAGCTCTGATGTGTATCACGTTTGGGTCGGGGATAGTAGTAAAGGCAGTTGGGTATAGAATCGGTCACACAATTCCTTTATATTTATATGCAAAAGTCAATTTCCAGTTACCAACCACTCTTGATTAAATTAAAACTCTTCAACATAGGGGTCATCCATAAATGACGTCACGCTTTTTTGGCAATTTTTACCTCCCCCCCCCCCTCCCGTCAGTCACACATCGTCACAAAAAGCCCCCCCCCCCCTCAAGATTTCGATTTGCACCCACCCCCTCAAACTTTCGATTTGCACCCCCCCCCCCCTCAAACTTTCGATGTGCACCCCTTCAACCTTTCAATTTATTTTTCCAACCCATTTTGGCGCCCCCTAAGGTCGGCGCCCGGGGAAATATGTCCCCCGCCCCCCCCCCCCTCGCTACGCTACTGTAGCAAAGAGATAAAGATAAAACAGACCTCAGAAGAATACTTAGCACCACTGTCCTTACATGATCATTAGCTGATAGCTGTATCAGTGAACACACCGACGACTTGCGGAAAGTGAAAGCCTCCAAAGAAAATTGCGATGGATTGGTCAAACTCCTGGAGCTGATGACTAGCAAACCCTGAGAGATACAGACCTTCATGTGGAATACCCATGGCAGAGGAAAGATGGACAGCAAGCAGACATTGTTGATGACACGAGAAAGGGGTTACATCTAGTACCGGAAGCTTTAAAGCTTACAGAGATCCCGTGTGAACTATTTTTGCTTATTTGGAAAAAAAGCTACATACTAGATCAACAACTACTTAAACTGTTACAAATGCTCGACCTACATGGTTTTTGTCACTACAGATTGTATTAGCGCTTTTGAAGTTACAGTCACAAACTGTCTTACATGTATTTCTTTACTGGATGTTTTCAAAATTGTTTATGCTATATACGTTTGGGCTCAACTTCGACCTCTATTTTACTTAAAAGGCTACTTATCTCTAATTAATCATAAATTAAAACAGGAAAGAGTGTTTTTCTTCTATAAATTTTGCTAATTTTTACTTTCGTGCCACCCCAACACCCCTTAATGGTATGAGCACCCCCCCCCCCCCCCCCCCCACCTACGCGACGACTCTGGCTACTACAATTGTAGCCTGCATTACGCCCGAAATTTAAAATCTTTTGCGTAGCTTCAAGCAAAGCGAAATGTGTGTGTATTACGTCACCAGCTTGTTTACAAGCTGTTTTGGTCTAGCGCATCGTCGTCCCCCATTGCAGCAAAGTTAAGACCAAAAAGGGCATGCCTTAACGTAACAGAGAAACCTAAAAAAAAGTCTGCTAAAGTCGGATTGTGTGCTTTAGGGACGTGCGCGCCACATTACGAGCGATGAGAAACACAGTTCAAACGTTGACTTAACAGTTGTAGCTTTAAAACAACAACAACAACAACAGCTGAAATTGTGGAGTCTATTTCATTGTTCGCAGTGTTTCGTTCATTCTGAAGTAGTGTATGTATGACATGGCGGGGGTGGGGGTGGGGGGCGCTTAATGTAGGTGCCCCTTTGATCGTCAGTGATAGTGCTATGAGTAATGTACATTGACTACTTTACAGCAGTTTGATATAACTCATCGTCATTATAAATGTCACAAGCCACAGTGTCATCAGACATGTCACACTGGTGTAGGCATAGGCGGATCTAGGTGGTGGATACGATGCGCTTAGCTACCCCGTCCCAAAAATATTAGGACGAATTTTGAATAGTTACAATGTTATTTTGTGTGTGTGTGTGTGTTTTTTTTTTTGCTTAAATTTTATTTAAAATGTCCTGTACTCTTTTCATTTTGTTTAACACTCACACACACACATATATATATATATATATATATATATATATAGGCCTATATATATATATATATATATATATATATATATATATATATATATATATATATATATATATATATATATATATATATATATATAGTCTCTATATATATCTATATACACCAAAATTCAGATCAGCCTAATAATTTATTAAGAGAAAACTTTATTAATGCATAAATATATACACATAAAAACTAGTATTAATACATTAATACATTTTTAAATTATATTTTATTAATGCATGTCTAGCTTTTTTAAAGTTATATATTGGCATAACTAAGGTTTTACATACTAATGTATATGTGCAGTAAACGTTATTCATTGTTTTAAAATATATGTTCCAGTTTTAGGGACCTAAAAGATGTGATTTTTAAATTTTATTCTACATTAAACGCCATTTTAAAACGACTCTTCTTTTTTTTTCTACACGCACACACACATATACACACACACACATGTGTATGTGTGCGTGTGTGTGTCTGTATAACATGTCTGGGTAATATATTTTGACATTGATCTTATTATCGACATTACAAAAGGTTTTTTTAAAAAAACAACAAGCAACGCAAAACGAGACGGGCCCAGACGTAAAATTTAATCCAAGAGCCTATCGATTGGACCACCAATCCCAGCCAGTTTGTAAAACTGGACTTTAGTCCTTCCCGGTAATCTCGATATTATGTCACCGCACTGATTACAGCTAGAATATGAGCGTTTGGGGGCAATAGTAAATGTATAAATAAATGCCATGCTATTGATAGCTTCAAATAAAAGCTTAGCCGACAGGGTTTCCGAGTGAAGGGAACTTGGGGCTAAAGGCACAAAGTAAACAAATTTGACACGATCTTCGGGTAATTTATCTTTTAATACAGGTAAACTTTATTAATTTTTATAACACGCATTTAAAAGTATTAGAAGCGATGAACATGGGATAATACACACACACACACACACACACACATAGATAATGATAAGTTGTTCTTAGGCATAAGCAGAGGCATGGCGAGGGCGGGGCAGGGGGGTTCGGACTGCCATTTAGGGGGTGTCACCATGGCAAAAAATAGCAAAATGTACAGAAGAAAAATGGTTTTTGCCAGTTCCATTAATAATTAATTAAAGTGAAATAATTTTTTTAATACAAATAAACAATTATTACAAGGGGTGGATGGGGGGGGGTGACACCATGACGTAGACGTGCTAACTATAGAGGAAACAACGGTATTATTAACAGACTATAGATAAACGTCGTTACTATTAAGTCTGCAGTGACTAAAGCTTATACACATACATGTTCGCGTATTTAAATTATAAGCATATAAGCCTGGCAATGAGACAAGTGAAGTAGATTCCATTTGCTTTATGGTCTTGGTATTTTGTGTGAGCCATCCGACCACGCCGTCACACACACGCAAATGTGTGTGTGTGTGTGTGTGTGAATGTGTATATGTGGCATTCGCAGTCAGTTTATTTTCTTTGTGTTTAATTATTGATTGTAAGGGCACCTTAAAAGTACAATGCGCAATCGCTGACAGTGTAATTTTTGTGTAACTTTGCCGTGACAGTGGCCCGAGTCTTGTAAACATTGAAAAACCCCTACACGCCTACACTAACAGCATAAAATAATAAATGTGTGTGTTTATTGGTATCTTTCGAATAGCCAAACGTGTGGGGGAGTTGTGGAGGGGGGGGGGGGGGCAGGGGCGTTGCTAGGAGAGGGCGGGTGAGGCGGCCTATGCGCCGACTTTATTGGGGTGACGAGCGGGATGGGAAAAATTTTAAAAAGCTCATTTTTAACTGCATTTCTAAATCATACACAGTTGCAGTTAAGGAAATAGACCGTTACTCGGTTTTACGGGCTTATTTAACTGTTTTATTTATCATTTGTGTGACACCAAAATAAAAAAAAACCTATAATTCCCCCCAAACTTTTGTAACATGCTGTTGCAAATATTTCCAATATAACCGAAAAACTACCGTGGACCGAATAATTTGAAGTGGATTTCGGGAAGTTTAGAACCGACCCGTGGAGCTCAAGTGTATCGAGAAAAATAGACACTGTCCATCTTCATCCTCCGTGGCAAACTCAAACGCTTGATAAATGTCATCGACAAAACGGTGCAGACAAAAGACCCAGACATAACAAATTCAAAGAACTAATGACAAGTGGGAACTCGACTAACACGAAAGTGACAAAAAAGAATATGACAAAATGACTTCCAATATTAAGTTTCCAAAATATTATTTCATCTACATTTTGCCCATTTAAATATATCTTGTGAAAGTGCAACTCGTGAACAAGACATGGACATATGAGTGCAAAAGTAGCTGACAATTAACGGGCTCTTTTGTCGAGGGCTCTAATAAAGGGACACATTTTGTCGGGAGTGCTATGGGTAGTAGAAGTTTGTCAGAAGTCAAACTGACAGGTGCCATTAAGTTGCGGGTTCGTATGGACGGGGTAGCGGTATAGATACTTTCTTTTAAACAAAGGCTACCCTAATAAGGTTGATTTGATGCGTTTGATTGGAAGGTCTATTTTATCATGAACTATTTTTGCGCAGGTTGAAATTATGTCTACATCCCAACTTTTCTAAAATAAAAAAACATCTTCCTTACAAGTAATAATTAGATACATTAACAGTTAAAAACATTGTGTAATAAAATTAATCCAAAAATAGAGCTAAAATGGTAGCTAATTTTTGTAACACGCATATATATATATATATATATATATATATATATATATATATATATATATATATATATATATATATATATATATATAGTAGATGTCGTGGGAGGAGGCTAGGGAGGCTAGTTCCGCCACTGTTCCCCCAATAAATACAGCCCAAAATCTTATCCAACCCACGGTTGACGATACCAGAGCATGTCACAATCACACTCCACCGTCAATCTATCTTTTATTGATTGAAAGCAGGTCGCCCTTTGCCAAATCGATATGCTATAACCTACATCCCACAACCATGTAATACACTGACATTCTTTTAAAAATATCAAAATTACAGACTAATATAAATATAGATATGAAGATGGGTGGGTCTTTTTATTAAACGCTAGATATTATTTAAATCATTCGGAAATTACGTGTACTTGTTTTTTTTTTTTTCTATGAATTACGAAATAGACTCGAAAGTACTTTAAAAAAAATACGTCTGTTGTTTTTTTCTCTAAAAGCCATGTAATATTCTAAGTGAAGATTTAAAAAAAAAACATTTATTTTTAGAATTAATGCTGTAGTTAAAAAAAACTATCGAATGACTGGAGGCGAAAGTTTTAATAGATTTTTTAACACGTTTTAAAAAAAAATCGTTATGTTTTTTTTTTCCTTTTCCTTTTCGGTTTGGTTGCTGCAGAAAAGTCCTCTTGCAGAGGATGAGTCATCGCCGGGTGGACAGTTCAGAGCTACGTGCTCCTACAGCTCACAAGCCCGCGCGCGGCTATTTCTGGCTATCCTGACGGAATATTTGCTGAAAGGGGGTTGTTTTTGAATCCTAATTTAGCCACGCGCGGCCCGGAATAGAAGCTGGTTACCACACGGTCGCTGCCATGGGCGCAATGTATACTGTTCTAGGCAGCCGGTGCTCCGATTCGCCTCACGATGGAAACGTGGGACACACAATCGATCTCTCGAGCCAAGTTGGCCAAAAATAGACTCCACCGATATTGCAAGGTGGCGCGGCCATCTTCTCACGGCTGCTGAGGATAATTTTTTTTTCTCTCTCTTCCAAAGATAAAAATTAATACACCACTGGCGCCCCCTCTACTTTTACAAACATATATAGGAGTTATTTTTTTAAAAAGACATTTTGGAATGATTTTTAAAAAATATTTACGACAAAAATAAATCGTGCTAGGGTGTATTGTTGGACATCAGATTTAAACTTGGTGTACCAATTTAGGGCAAGCCAAAAATAGATCTTGATTTGGAAGCGAAGCTATTCTTAACCGTGCCTGGTTTTTTTTTTTCTTTAAAAAAAATTTGGTTCTGGTCTGGATTAGTGACGGTGATCAAGGAAACGGTCTGATTGGTTGTCCGCCGTCAGCTGACGTTTTCAGTGGCCGTAATAAAACTTTGGAGGCCAAACTTTGATGCCATTAGTCGTAATGGCGGTTTGTTTACTACTCGCTGTTTCTATTTTTGGTAGGTACAACGAGATTGGAATCAGCCAGGCAAAATGTTCCAATTAGTTTAAATATAAGCCTATTATATTGGATGTCAGACAGAGTGGGTGGAGTTAGAATTGAGGGGGGGGGGGTGCGTGACTAATAATCAGATCCATTTAGTTGTATGCCTTGGTACTGTCTGGGGAAAAAATAGTAAAATTTCTCAAGAAAAAAAAAACAAGAGGAAGAAAGAGAATGTTGCGTAGCGCCTTAATCAATATTCTACACTTGTAACTATTTATAGAATAAAATGCGTAATGGCTGACATTGTTGCTCAATGCTTTAACCGAATTAAATCCAAGGTCAAATTTCGAATGCCCATTTATTTTAAATCACTCCTACAGTCCAACACCCACCTTAATTTTTTTTTATTTTCGTCAAAATTATTTTGATGTTTGTGGGAAGCTAGCCCAAGGACGTGTGGTAACAGAGTCAAATAATAAAATATAAAAAAAAAGATTTAAAATTGGAAGGTTCTCAAATAGCAGCCATGTGGTCCAAACGAACACTGCTAGTTCTTCACAGTGACGTTTTCCGACGTGTATCTGGGTGGGGAAATGGCCTTCTGGTCAGAAGTCGGACCTTGGGACGCGACCTCAACGATAGCGGATAGAAAATCACACCAGAGGTCATACAAGTATTTTTATTCTCATCTAGTTCGGCGCTGATAAAAAAAATATGTCTGTGTTGCAGTTGTGTGGAGTGACATGTAGAAGTTTTTGTTTTGTTTTTGTTTTTTTTTGTTTGTTTTTTGTTCTTTTTAAAGCGGGTAATCATATTTTAATATCGATTAATGAAGTTTAACAGTGTCTTAGTATTATCATACACGCCTGAAGGATTAAATGCGGACGCTTGATTTAAATATCGGGAAAATTGTTTAAAAATGTGCTGAGCTTCTTTTCAACCTGAACCGAGTTTTGCTAAATTTCTTAGTTATCATATATTTTGGCCATTACATGATTTTGTAGGGGGGAGAGTTAAATATAAATATATATATATATATATATATATATATATATATATATATATATATATATATATATATATATATATATATATATATATATATATATATATATATATATATATATATATATATATTAATATATATTAATACAGACACACACACCAAAGTAGCAATAAAAAAATGTCATCTCTACTCTGTCATTAAACAAAACAAAATGTCTTTACAATCATTAAACATTTTTATTATCTTTAACGTTTTCATTCTAATCTGATTGTTTTTTTAACAACAGAAGTTCAAATACAATTTAAGAATGCATGTTTTTTTTATACAACAAACTAATACGACACCTGAAATATAGCCATAGTTTAATTAGATAACTGAAGTTAAATTAAAGTGCATTTTGATAAAACAGTGGAAAAAGGGATATTTTTTTTACCATACTCAAACAGCAGACAGATAATTTGTCTATTGTGGTCACCCAGTGCGAATGTAAAACAATATTAAATCAAAATGCCATTTATTTTCATTTAAGTTTGATAGACAAGCTTCACAAGTTCAATACATGTACTAGATAAGTGGCTTTATTTAAAACTTTCCTTTTTTGTTTTATAACAATGATGAATTAGTGTACTCTTGTTAAGAAACATTGTGGTAACTGTTTCTGAATTCTCTTTGTTTCGTTTTTAAACTGTTTTCTATTTTAAATCCTGAATTTACACTTTTAGGTTTTAAATCCTTTTAGATTGTTCTCATTCGAGTCAATTATTCGAATCGTTTCATTTTTTAGAGAAAATCACTTGTAATATCCTCATATTTCATCTAAAGCAGTCGGATAAAGCCTTAGTTTGTGGGTTGTTGTTTTTTTTTCTATATTTTTTTAAAATTAAAGCTATTTGTGTTAACCTATTCATCCGACTACTCTACTACATTGCAAAAATTAAGTTAAATTACAAAGTTAAGAAAATCTGATGCAACTTTTTATGCCACCGCCTTACCCCAGATATGACAAATGTATACATTGATAATTCACCCCCCCCCCACGCCCCCCCCCCCCCACTACCATTTTTCGTGCTCTAAAACATAAGTACATAAAATAAATTATATTCATTAATCAATATTTTTTTTTAAAGTTTTAATGAAAATGAATGTGAGTCCATTAAATTCTTTAAAAAACAATCACTTTCGGAAATTTAAATGTAAAATGAGCTGTGATTTGTATGTATAAGTTGTATGAAGTTAACCCCCCCCCCCCCTCCCATTCATAAGGTAGCAAAACGACGACTATGTGATTATGTAAATTAGCTACTGGCCCAACATATTTGGTCGCCTTGTCTAGATGTCATGTAAAAACATAGTAATACTGAGGGGTGGGAGGAGAGGAATGCTTCAGGCGATTGAAGATGATAATAGTAGCCCAATTCAAGTTTGGTTTGATACCGGAAAAAAATATAGAACAAAGATAATTTTGGACAAGGATACTCGTATTAAACAACATCTCAGTAATACATTAAGTATTGTTCGTAAAATATATTTGATAGCGAGACGTGTTGAAGCTAGTGTGGGCCCACTTGAGGACATTGTACCTGAGCCTTAAGACCACGGACAAGATTTAAAAAAAACTTCAATAATCGATAATACTAACCAAAAACGACGTGGTTGTGGAGGGGGGTATTTAATTTACCTCATACTTTAAAGCACTTAAACCATTAAATATGTTCTTTTAACTGGTCAATATTTATTCAAAGTGAATAGTGAAGGCTACTAGTGTTTTGATCTTTGCACACCCCCCCCCACCCAATGACAAAGCCTAATATGCTTCTGCTTTAAAACAACTATGGATAATCATTAGCTCAGGCTTCAAGACAACCTGAATGCCTATACCCATTAGGCCTATGCTTTAAAACAACTCTGAATGCATATACCCATTGGGCCTATGCTTTAAGACAACTCTAATTGTCTTACATCACCATACAACAGGTCACATTTTCGCATCAAGTTGGACAAAATCATATTTAATCATATGACTAACGCCATCTTTTTTTAAAAATTAAAACCATGTGAAAATAAAATTCATATCTCAACATCGCTGCTTATCTGATGTTAAAAAAAATTACATAAATTACTTTTTAGTAAAAAATAACTTAATGAATGATATTTTTTTCTCGAATTTCAGGCATACGAAATAAATGATACAGATGTTGCCATGGAAACTGTAATTAATTGTGTTAGGGATTGGAAAGTCGTCGTAAATACCTTTCATTAGACGCCAGCTGAGATGTCGTTATCGACGTGTCGTCTATTATTGGAACCCAATTTAAGGTTTAAGGTGCGACGTTCTCAGGTGTAACGCCATTTTTTTTGGCAGCGGTCACGTGCTAGCTACGGATCCCGATGATTGATAGACTCATCAGGAGATGCGACGGAGAAATTAATTGACGTCGTCCGCCTCTGATGTCACGTGTGGCGGCGTGACGTCACGTGCAGTTTTGAAGGCACGTGGCTGTGGTGACGTCATGCGGCAGCAGCGGGCAAGGATAAACCCTGACCTCACGTGACGGGGACGGAGTGGTCTAGCGGTAGAGTGTGTCTCGAGTTCGAATCCGGGTTCAAGTCAGTAGACCGTCCCTGAGCAGAGGCGTAGCGACCCTTCCCGGCGCCCGGGGACAAACTTTTCGATTTGCACCCCCCCCTCTAGATTTCGATTTGCACCCCCCCTCAAACTTTCGATTTGCACCCCCCACCCCCTCGAGATTTCGATTTGCAACCCCCCTTCAAACTTTCGATTTGCACCCCCTCAACCTTTTAATTTATTTTTCCAACCCATTTTGGCGTCCCCTAAGGTCGGCGCCCGGGGACATATGTCCCCCCCGCCCCTCCCCCCCCCCCTCGCTACGCTACTGTCCCTGAGTCTACCCAACTAAGATGGGTACCTAACTCACGTTAGGGAAAGTAAAGGCGGCTGGGCATAGTGCTGACTACATTATCTCTTCATATCTCTTCATATGCCTAAGTCAAAGAAACAAGTAAACTCTACTTCACATGCCCTATATACCGTCAAGTTTGAATAGGAAAATTTACTTACTTTTCACGTGACGGCTTCCCGGGGTATCATGACGTCACTTTGCCGATCGGCAGCAATTAAAAGCATGACGCTTTATGACGTAAAGTATGACGTCAAAGGTTTGCGCTTCAGATAATAACAGTCAATTTGTGACTATCGTATTTTTTTTTTTAAATCAAGTTAGTTTTTATTTATAAAAAGTGTATGCACGTAAATGATATCAATATATTTAAAATAGCTTTAATAAAAATATCTGCATCTATTTTCTCAGACATGCAGTCATTTTATCGACACGTAGAGGAGCTATAAATAGCATGCATGACACTGCAATAAACACGTGACAAAAAGCTGGAATCCTCTTAGAGAATCACAGTCTCGCAAATAGCTGCAATTAATAATAGATTTCTATGCGTACGTGCTATTTCGGTACACGATTCTATAGACAAGAGATTTTTGTCTCTTCTTCCACTACATCGCTGATTAAATGACGGCGGTATGCCTATAAATTGAATTCTGCTGTTCCTGACGTGTTCAGAATCTTTTTTTTTTTTTGGATACACGGAAGATTAGACGGATTTTCCGAAAATGTAAACCTTAATCGAAATTAAGTCCGACAACTCTCGATGCTTTAAGGGACGCAAATATCTTTTTTTTTTTAAATTAAATTTTGAAAAACGTGAGCGAGAAACAAAAGTTATTTCTTACACACAAAAATACAATCCCAATTTTTATAGAGGATTTAAATTAAAACAAATTAGAATGTTAAAGTAAGGAAATCTTCTAAATTTAAACACAATTATATTAAGCAAATGAAAAAAAAAATACTATTTTTTGTTTCGCTTTCTTGAATTGAAAATAAAATCGATTTTTAAAATATTTTTTTTAAGTGAAGAAACACGTAAAGTAATGTGATTGGTCCACATTGAGGCGTCAACAAGTTGACTAGATTTTCCCTAAAAAGAATTATTCTATTGGCATTAATTCATTGTTTTTGTGTACTCGGATAATTCTTTAATGTCATTATGGGAAAAAAGTTTAAAATATTTAATTTTTTTTTTCTCGAGAATTTCCTTCGTCAAACGCCTTATTATTTTTTTTTAATTTACGTAAGTAAACGAATTAACTGTAAAAAAAAACAAGGTTTCTTTCAGGTTTTCTCCTAGCGTGTGTGCTTAAATCTAGGGTTCAGGGATGGTGGTGGGGGTGGGGGGGGGACACTGGTTAAGTTCCCTTTTCGAACCTGACGGTCCATGTGAAGTGGAGTTCACCACCTGTTTTTGTGATCTCAGACTATGAAGGTGTTCAGCACTAAGCGCAATCGCCTTTATTTTCCTTAACATGAATTCGGTACTCGCCTTTCGGGTTAAGCGCTCTAACGCTTGGCCACGCCATCCCGGAACACTGGTTAAGTTGTATATTTTCTAAATAAATTATACTTTCTTCTTCCATCTTCCCCCCTCCCCATCCACCCACTCGAGATACCTGGAGCCAACGAGCTACTAGATTGCGACTGGCAAAACATTCGTCCACCACGCCCATAATCTTACAATTTGCTCTAAACTGCGGAGAAAAGTTGTTTCCCTCTAGAAGTTTACATATTTTACTTCATTAATCAATTCCCCCTCCCTCACCACGATTCCTTTCATTCTCAACCCTTCCCACCTTTATTATCGATCTTATTCTCAACGATGTACTTTCCAGAGATCTTTTTAAACAGAATACCTCTTACACTTTACATGTTTAATTTGACTTTTTTTCGCTTCTTTACAAGAAACATGAAACAAGCACTTTTAAAGTGACTTTAACAATGGCGATTAAAAGCAATTTGGCGGAGGCTTCGCTTATCGTGGTACTCTTATACATTTACGTGATTTTTATTTTAATCATGTGTGAAAAAAACAACTATATAAACATATACATTGTAACATTCGGAAATTGACCCACGGAAATAGAGTAAGTACTACTTCCGAATATCGGATTTTTTTTTAGAAAACCGCGCGTATTATGTAAGACTTATATGCAGAGTTTCTACCAGGTATCTCTTCGGAGGGGGGGGGGGGCGAAGAACCCCCAAAAAAATTCTACCGCCCTCCCCCCTCCCCCCGAACGGAATGAAATTTATATAATTTATATAGAAAATATATACTTTTAACAGTGTCCGCCGCCCCCCCCCCCCCCCCCCCCCCGAAGAAAGTGTACCGCCCCCCCCCCCCCCCCGAAAATTTGGAGAAAAAAGTCTGGAAGAAACACTGCTTATATGTGAAATTTTGCCCACCTAACATAACGACTTTCAGGTTATTGACTTTTGAGAAACCGGAAGTAAAAGAAAGTACTACTAGAAATCGCTCAAAAGTTTATTGAAACCTACAAATTTACCATCGCCCTAACTTCACCATCGCCCGAACTCTACCATCGCCCCAACTCCACCATCGCCCTAACTTCACCATCGCCCTAACTCCACCATCACCCTAATTCCACCATCGCCCGAACTCCACCATCACCCTAACTTCACCATCGCCCTAACTCCACCATCGCCCTAACTCCACCATCACCCTAATTCCACCAACGCCCGAACTCCACCATCACCCTAACTTCACCATCGCCCTAACTGTACCATCGTCCTAACTACCTAACTCTTGTTTCTTCTGGCAGAAAAACTGATAAAATAATTCTACAAAAAGCTTATCACACTTATTTTTGGAAGAGTCCATTGTCGGACATAGGTATAAAGAATGTTCTGAGGAATGCATTAAAAATCAGAATTAAAGTTAAAGCCGCTATCCTTATCTTTACACACAGCTGTTAGTATTTTCTTTCTTCTTGTTTACTAGCTCACAGTAGTTTAAGTACGCCCAGAAAAAGTGGGGAAATAATTTAACCAAATACGGCAATCGTTAGAGTTAAGGTCTTACAATCTAAAGATGTATAAAAGTCCAATCGGCTCTATTAGCAAAGCTTCAGGGGGTGGGGGGAGGGGGGGGGGGAAGGGTGGAGGGCGTTGGCAGAAACATGTCTTAAGAAGCTAAAGCCGCTAATGGCTTTTTGAAAATATGGATATTTGTGTAAGGCATCGCTAAGTTTTTATGAGGTAAACTTATTACACAAAAATATACAGGTATTTTTAACGGAATTTTTACACTTCAAAATACCTTGAAAATGACACCCAGTGCACCAATTAATAATTACGTTGGAAGAGGTATTTCATGAAAAAGACAGTTTAGGCACAAAGATTACAGAATCTGACTATATTTTTATAACACAATTTATTAGGTGTCAGGTGTGAGTTGTATTTTTATAACACATTCTATTGGGTAGTATTTTTATAACACATTCTATTTGGTAGTATTTTTATAACACATTCTAGTAGGTATCAGTTGTGAGTTAGATTTGTTATCGAACAATATAAGGTAGGAGCGTTGAACGGAAATTGACAACTTTCATTGTTAATCTTGCAGCTTTTAAAAATTTTAACATCACGACTTTTTAATCTGCTCCCCTGTGACAAATATTCTATCTGTGAATGATTTCTCTAGAGCTTACTGTCCTAACACAATTAATTTCAAACCTTAATTAGACTTTTTAAGTGAAAACTGTTGTGTGCTGACGACGACCTTGGGTCGAAACGTCCATAGTATTTGTAACTGTCTTTAGCTTGTGAGGTAACTAACACAATCTGTTTTATTACTAAAACAACTTAGGGAAAAAAAACCAACAACAACGTTAGATGTAGTTGTACAACACCAACAACGTTAGATGTAGTTGTACAACACCAACAACGTTAGATGTAGTTGTACAACACCAACAACAACGTTAGATGTAGTTGTACAACACCAACAACGTTAGATGTAGTTGTACAACACCAACAACGTTAGATGTAGTTGTACAACATCAACAACGTTAGATGTAGTTGTACAACACCAACAACGTTAGACGTAGTTGTACAACACCAACAACGTTAGATGTAGTTGTACAACACCAACAACGTTAGATGTAGTTGTACAACACCAACAACGTTAGATGTAGTTGTACAACACCAACAACGTTAGATGTAGTTGTACAACACCAACAACGTTAGATGTAGTTGTACAACACCAACAACGTTAGATGTAGTTGTACAACACCAACAACGTTAAATGTAGTTGTACAACACCAACAACAACGTTAGATGTAGTTGTACAACACCAACAACGTTAGATGTAGTTGTACAACACCAACAACGTTAGATGTAGTTGTACAACACCAACAACGTTAGATGCAGTTGTACAAAACCAATAACAACATAATATGTAGTTGTACAACACCAACAGCGTTAGGTGTACTTGTACAACACCAACAACGTTAGATGTAGTTGTACAACACCAACAACGTTAGATGTAGTTGTACAACACCAACAACGTTAGATGTAGTTGTACAACACCAACAACGTTAGATGTAGTTATACAACACCAACAACGATAGATGTAGTTGTACAACACCAACAACGTTAAATGTAGTTGTACAACACCAACAACGTTAGATGTAGTTGTACAACACCAACAACGTTAGATGCAGTTGTACAAAACCAAAAACGTTAGATGTAGTTGTACAACACCAACAGCGTTAGGTGTACTTGTACAACACCAACAACGTTAGATGTAGTTGTACAACACCAATAACAACATAATATGTAGTTGTACAACACCAACAACGTTAGATGTAGTTGTACAACATCAACAACGTTAGATGTTGTTGTACAACACTAACAACTCTAGATGTAGTTGTACAACACCAACAACGTTAGATGTAGTTCTACAACACCAACAACGTTAGATGTAGTTCTACAACACCAACAACGTTAGATGTAGTTGTACAACACCAACAACGTTAGATGTAGTTGTACACAACAACAACAACGTTAGATGTAGTTGTACAACACCAACAACGTTAGATGTAGTTGTACAACACCAACAACGTTAGATTTAGTTGTACAACACCAACAACGTTAGATGTAGTTGTACAACACCAACAACGTTAGATGTAATGGTACAACACCAACAACGTTAGATGTAGTTGTACAACACCAACAACGTTAGATGTAGTTGTACAACACCAACAACGTTAGATGCAGTTGTACAAAACCAATAACAACATAATATGTAGTTGTACAACACCAACAGCGTTAGGTGTACTTGTACAACACCAACAACGTTAGATGTAGTTGTACAACACCAACAACGTTAGATGTAGTTGTACAACACCAACAACGTTAGATGTAGTTGTACAACACCAACAACGTTAGATGTAGTTATACAACACCAACAACGATAGATGTAGTTGTACAACACCAACAACGATAGATGTAGTTGTACAACACCAACAACGTTAAATGTAGTTGTACAACACCAACAACGTTAGATGTAGTTGTACAACACCAACAACGTTAGATGCAGTTGTACAAAACCAAAAACGTTAGATGTAGTTGTACAACACCAACAGCGTTAGGTGTACTTGTACAACACCAACAACGTTAGATGTAGTTGTACAACACCAATAACAACATAATATGTAGTTGTACAACACCAACAACGTTAGATGTAGTTGTACAAAACCAACAACGTTAGATGTAGTTGTACAACATCAACAACGTTAGATGTTGTTGTACAACACTAACAACTCTAGATGTAGTTGTACAACACCAACAACGTTAGATGTAGTTCTACAACACCAACAACGTTAGATGTAGTTCTACAACACCAACAACGTTAGATGTAGTTGTACAACACCAACAACGTTAGATGTAGTTGTACACAACAACAACAACGTTAGATGTAGTTGTACAACACCAACAACGTTAGATGTAGTTGTACAACACCAACAACGTTAGATTTAGTTGTACAACACCAACAACGTTAGATGTAGTTGTACAACACCAACAACGTTAGATGTAGTTCTACAACACCAACAACGTTAGATGTAGTTCTACAACACCAACAACGTTAGATGTAGTTGTACAACACCAACAACGTTAGATGTAGTTGTACACAACAACAACAACGTTAGATGTAGTTGTACAACACCAACAACGTTAGATGTAGTTGTACAACACCAACAACGTTAGATTTAGTTGTACAACACCAACAACGTTAGATGTAGTTGTACAACACCAACAACGTTAGATGTAGTGGTACAACACCAACAACGTTAGATGAAGTTGTACAACACCAACAACGTTAGATGTAGTTGTACAACACCAACAACGTTAGATGTAGTTATACAACACCAACAACGATAGATGTAGTTGTACAACACCAACAACGATAGATGTAGTTGTACAACACCAACAACGTTAGATGTAGTTGTACAACAACAACAACGTTAGATGTAATTGTACAACATCAACGTTAGATGTAGTTGTACAACACCAACAACGTTCGATGTAGTTGTACAACATCAACAACGTTAGATGTAGTTGTACAACAACAACAACGTTAGATGTAGTTGTACAACACCAACAACGTTAGATGTAGTTGTATCTCTAGTGATCCCGATCGAGATGAATTTCTCTCACTTAAACCAGAACCGGTCTGGCCAGTGATTTTCACCATCTCCTACCTACATGCAAAGTTTAAAAAAAAAAAAAAAAAAAAAAAAAAAAAAACTACAACTTTTTGGGGAGGATGGAGGTGGTGGGGTTGGAAGAAGATGAAGATGAAACAAATTAAATGTAACTTCGAGTTATTTTGAAAATAGAAAAAAAAATGGTTATCGCTATCATCAGATAACCATCCCCGTTCCGCTGACCCTATCAGCGGCTATGACGCACTCGAATCTCTGGAATACCCAGGGTCTCAGACGGGTCTAAATGTTAGCGGTAGATTCACGCACCTCTACCTGTTCTTTTGAGAACGACGACACATACTACGGTCATTTTTTTCTGTAGCCGATATATTTGTTAAGGTAACGGTTAGAAGTAGGGCTTTGGTTAGAGATAATGTTATTGGTATGATCGGGATTAGAGATAGGGTTAGGGTAAGAGTTAGGATTGTGATACTAACATCGTCATAATTTTTTTATTTTCTCGTATCTAGGAAGTATAGAGAAAGTATTGTAATCGTGCAAAAAAAATTTGAGATTTTTACAAATCTCGACGTTTTACACCTGCCTGAGTCGGAAAAACATATTTTGCAATCTTGTCCGTATGTCTATTTGTTTGTGTGTGTGTTTGTGTGTGTGTCTGTATGTCTGTAAACACGATAACTTAAGTACCGTTAAAGCTAGGTTGATGAAATTTCATATGTAAGTATTTTATCAAAATCGTAAATCCTGATCAACTTTTGAGCGATTTCCGATAACCGGAAGTGGTACTTTTTCTACTTTGAATTTTTCAAAAGCCTATAACTTGAGTACTATTTCAGATAGATAAATGAAATTTCACATGTAAGTAAAATATCTAATCCTCTACCTTCTATCAAATTTTGAGTAATTTCCGTTGACCGGAAGTACTAATTTACGCTATTTCCGATTTCTCAAAAACGCATGTAAATTTATAAAGTACTATAAATATTCCGCACTATTATGCACATTTTGTTTTGGCGTTCGCTTGGTGCGCAATTCTTTTTTCTACGAGATTCTAATCTATTTTTAAAAGTTTAAGAAATTAAAAAAACATGTCCATATTCCGAGTTGCCATCCCACGTAATGTTATATAAGAATATTCGAGAAAGTTTAGGGGAGATTACTCCAGGTTTATTTCTTTAGTGCCCAGGATACATGGGGCCGCCACAAAAAGTTATCTCCTCTTCTCTATCAACTTTCTAAGCAGTCCCCCTAAAATCTTCCTTCCTAAGTTCTATCAATAGCCTCTACTCTTAAACAAACGTTTATTATTTACTGAAACTTGAATCAACTTTGATTAAATATAACTTGTGTAGCTGTAACAGTTTTTGTAAAAGTGCCACACCCTCTGATCTACGTTGGGTTGTGTGGACTAAGTTCTATTTCGGTAACAACACCTTGACCTACTTTAGAAGCGATTGAATCGTCTTCACGTAGCTACCAGAACCTGGCCGTTTGTGTTAGGTTGTTGGTGATGGTGGGTAATGGGGACATTTGCGACATGCTACGTGGTTTTGTGTGCTGATGACTGGCAAGGTGTGTGAGTGTTGTAGAGTTTCTTTCAGGTATCTCATCGCTGGGGGCGCCGATGACCCCCCACCCCCGAAAACACCTTTACCGCTTAACCTCCTCCCCCCTTTTTTGTTTTCGAACGAAATACAATTTGTATACATAATATATATTTAAAACAGTACCTGACCATAGGAGCTTAAGTCTCTCCCCCCCCCCCCCCACCAAAGTTTCAAGAGCCCCCCCCCCCCCCAGCAGAAAAATATCTGAAAGAAACACTGGCAAGTTGTCATGGTGACCGGCTGGGTGTTTGATGGTTGTCATGGTGACAGTCTAGGTATTTTAGTTTGTAGGTCGCTCTGGTCTTTATGATGACATACGCCATGGTGCTATGGTTAGCATAGTAACATGTTACAGAGCTAAAGTGGCCAGAGTCATTATGGTCCATGCTTGTTTAATGCTAGAGTAATATAATTCAGGTATATAAGGTCTTATTTCTTACTGCTCAAATATAGCTTGTTTAATGCAGTTTATTACGAATACTAGGTTCGTCGTAACGGTGGCGTCTCTAGGGTATTCGTTATCTATAGCGGATTCTTTCAAAACTTACCAAAACAAACCTTCTTTGATGAATTGTAAGCCTTTCATCCTTCACGCACAACTACTGCTACACTACACGACTACAGCATGGCAGGCGTCGTACTTAAATTACGCCATACATATCTGCGGTGAAGGGGTGGTTTGGCTTTTTGGGGCTATCTGCAAGAAGGTGAAGAATTACGTCAAAGTTTTGTTTTGTAAGAAGTTATTGTTAAATAATTTTGGCATTTATTTTGCAATTTCACTATACTTTTGTGTATATCGAAATGATAATTGTATCTTATCTTGACCCGAGTTTGTTACAGTTATCAGTATCAAGTAGTGATTGTCTAAGTTTTGGCAAAACTAGTTTAGGTTGCAGTTTTTTTGTGGTGTTGTTGTTATAACCCTTAAAGAAAAGAAAATATCTCAAGTAATATTTATTGAAAAAAAAAGTGAATGGCAGCTTAAAAAAAAGTATAAATGAAGTGTGATTATGTTTCATGACGAGGGGGAGGGGGGCGAGGGTGGGAGTGACTCCTTTTGAAGATGTGTGACGTTGTTTAGGAAGGGTTCGGGTAAAACAAAATACTGGCAAAAGCGTGACATCATTTATGGACAATACCAGAAGCTCTGCCCATATGAACGCTGGGCTAATCATTCCTGGAGGTTGGGGCGCCATATTAATCTTACACCCTATGGTAAATTTCTCGTTCTTCGGTACGGTTCTGTTACCATGACATGTTTATATTATAAAATATAACTAGCCAGAAGTGCCAATCAATTAGCCATTTAATTAAATCGATTAGATAAACATGTTGTCGTTCATTTGTCGTATTGCCCCCTGCCCCCCCCCCCACATCGTATCATTGTTTGTTACACAGTAGTGATCGGTGGAGGAAGGGGGAAGACGTAGCAAAAAAAGAACAACAACCTATAAATAGCACAATCCTTTTTGAATATATTATTTCCTTTAATCTTTTTATTTCCGCAATGTTTTTTTAAACCGAAGCTGTTAAGCTAAAGTGTTGTTATTACTCAAGATATAAAATAAAAATTAATTTTAATACAAAACTGCTGAAACTTGAATCTTAAAGTGCGAAGGAAAAAAAAAGTTTTAAAATAATTTCCAGCCAAATATATGAAGAATCAACCATTATCTTATAAGACCGAAGTACTTTAAAATGTAATAGTTCAAGGCTTGATTAGGATATACAAGGGTTCCTTCAGCAAACTTAATTAATTTATAATTACTGTGAACCAATCACATCTCCTGTTACTAATTTTGTGACGCGTTTTTATACGATTCAAGGCCATCTCATTCTGAATGAATTTTTTTATGGCTTAACACAAGACAGAAACAACTAAAATAGCCGGGGAGATTTTTAAAAATGAAATTTCAAATGTTATTTAAGATAATCTCTGATAACAAAACACAGTGCTTAAGTACTGTCAAGGTTGAATGAGGTCCGGGTTAGGTTTTTTTTGGAGATGCAACGAAGGACGAAAGCATGGGGCAGTGGGATCAACTCTCCTCCCCTCATAGTTTCCGGCATCTTCCGGAGGGGTTGGGTGGGGTGAAAGCACGTTATACCCCCCCCCCCTATAACGAAATAGAAAAAATATTTTTAAAAATATACTTTTACCAGTCTCCGCACCCCACTCGAAAGTCCGCCCCCCCAAAAAAAAATTCAAGTACCCCGCCCCGGAGAAAACAGAATGAAACATTAATCCACCCCTCCCCCCCACATTTCACCCCGTAATATTATTGTGTCATAGAGCAAGATTTGAAAGTGTAGGTACAAATGTAACCCCCCCCCCCCAGTGGCGTAGCCAGGATCGTCTCAAGGGGAGGGGGTTCCAATTTTTTACCCGGGGACAAACTTTCGATTTGCACCCCACCCCTCAAACTTTCGATTTGCACCCCCCCCCTCAAACTTTCGATTTGCACCCCCTCATACTTTATATATATATACCGAGGGGTCTATGGGGGGAGGGGGGTTATGACCCCCCCTAAACCCCCCCTGCCTACGCCACTGCGCCCCCCCCCCCCAGAGATGGCTGGAAGGAAAGAAACACTGGTTGTCAGCAGTCTAGGGCTCCGCAGACATGTGTGGATCTGTGATGATATAAATTAAAAGTCGGCCATTTAGATGTACACAAGAGTTTATTGAATGAAACAACAATGGGGAATGTTTGAGAGCTATGCTGCTATGCATTTCTAAAATTTAACTTTTGAAATATCAGATTTCAATTTGGTTTTATAAGAGTAGTTTTCTGTATTGAAAAGTGTGTTACTGATAATGGTTAGCACTTTGAGTACTGTAGCGATTTGTTCTTTTAGCGAAGAGTGTTTTCTCCCTTTTATAATGGAAATTAATAAAAGCTTTGGTCTCTAACATATGTAAGAGATTTCATGCAGGGGCGTAGCGAAGGGAGGGCGGGTGTGACGGCCGCCTTGGGCGCAGAACGGAGGGAGCACCAAACTCGGTAGAAAAAGTATATTAAAAGCTCATTATAAGCTGCATTACTGAATTATCAACAGACGAAGTTAAGAAAATAGACGGGTACCTAGTTTTACGGACTAATTTAACCGGTTTACACATCAAATTTTAATGTGTGACACTATAATTAAAAAGGAAAAGTGACTGGTAAAAACAAAAAAAAAACGACCAATGCATTTTTTGGAAAAAAAAAATTGGTTTTATTTTCTTCTTTTTTCCAGTTCATTTAAAAGCTTATTAATAGAAAGATTTTTTAAATTAATGTTTTATTAATGATCTTCTTGTTCACTCTATTACTTGAAAAAAAAACGTGTAAATTATACTCATCCTAACTTTAATTATTAGAGAAAAAAAACCACTGTTAATTATAGAAAACAATAACCATATTGTTCAAACTGACAACTCGCTATATATTCTTCCTGTTTAGAAATCGTCGTATGTTTTGTTGCCTGGAGCTGTTTATAAGACGAGATCATTTTTATGTATTGTTTTATTGTGTAGTTATTTCATTACTGGCGTATTAGATTCAAATATCGTTGAAAATGATGGTAAAATATTGTTTAAGAAAATGTTAATTTTTCTTTTCAAAATGGCAATCAAGAATGTAGTTAAATGACAGTTAATTCAGTAACACATAGAGATTGTATTGTTTCATCCTTATTTTGCAACGATATTTGAAATGATTTTAAGGTCAGCACCCTATGCACAGATGCTCGTTTTTTCCCCGACTCAGTTCAGGTATCCAGCAGAGCTGAGTGGACTCAGGGGCGAGCTCAAGACATTCTTGCAAATATTCTTTAAATATATTTTTAGCTGAGGGGAGAGGTGACACCTGGCGCCCTTTCATTTACATTATATGCGCTAATTTCTTACATTAGGCCTATAATAAATCCCCGGTAAGTTGTTACATACATAAAATTATAACATTTATTGTCTAAATATTCATTTTTCTCTCAACCATCTGCCTACGTGTATATTACACATAAATCATTTTTGAAACGAGAAGCCCATACGGCCTCCAAACTTGGTAGCTACATGCATTACAACTGAACTTTAATTCAGCATAAACGAGCGCGCATGTCATCTAAAGCACGTGACCCTGAGACCCGGATGTTGATATTGATCACGCCGCGCGCCCATTGCAAGACAACGCTCATTATTTTAAAATGAATAGGCTACGGCGTATTTTTATTTAAAGATAATAATGTATTGACAGACGACGACGGAGCCGGGAAGATAAGCCATTGTGGAGCACAGAATTGATTAACATAAAAGTTTGTCAGAATCTGATCTCTGATTGGCTGTGCGTTTTTTGCATAGTCGTGTGTCGCTTTTATGCTAATTAAATCTTATTTTTAAAAAAAAAGCTGGAGTCAGTTTTAAGTACGATAACGCTAACTACACGAATTAATTATTATAATTATTATCATAATATATATATATATATATATATATATATATATATATATATATATATATATATATATACAAACTTGATCACTATCTATTTTTAGATAACATAAGGAAATTGCGCTTAAATTGTCACTAGACTTTTTATTAACTTGTTTAAGTTCATTAAAGTAAAAGGTAAAGAAAATTGACATAGTTTGAGATACGATTCTTGTATTGCTTTTCATCATAGCCCTGCTAAGAGAGGAGTTGTGTCGAATTGTTGATTTTAACTGTCCCATTTTGGTTAGAGAGTCTTACATTAGCACGGGTGACCTCGACAATTTCCCTAATATTTTGGGTTAACGAAAGTGTTTCTACTATAACTAATTGTAAGTAATTACATCTGTGTCAATAAATGCACAGACACACACAAACACATACACACACCACACACACACATACACACATATATATATATATCTCTATATATATATGTATATATATATATATATATATATATATATATATATATATATATATATATATATATATATATATATATATATATATATATATATATATATATATATAGTGGCGTAACAATGCGGGTGCGGTCTGCACCAGTTGACAGCATTCTAGGGGTGACACCACGACAAAAAGAATTATTGAAAGGGTTGGGGTGACACCCTCAGTTACTGCACCGAGAGCAGAGTTTCTTCCAGGCATCTCTTCTGGGGGGGGGGGGGGGGGGGTCGGAGCAGCCCGGAGAAAAACAAGTCAAGAAGAAACACTGAACGAGAGACACCCGCTCTTGTGACGCAGCTGTACACTCATATAGTGTGGTTACGTTTTATCGTGAGTAAATTCCAGGCTCAACTAATTAAGTCGAGCACGTACCGCCTTACATAGTGAATACATTATTTTTTCGAATTCGTAAAACAAATAGAATACAAATATAAATACTAGCAAATTCATAGCTATATTATACATAATTATGCGGAGTGTGTATTTAATTGTATATATATTTACTGACTATACAACTATCTCGCTATTTCTTCTACATATATTGTTTTCAAACCTAAATTCTGGTACTGGCAATGGCAAGTACCAACCCCACATACACACTAGTTTTATTTATTTTTTAAACTCTTAATTAGAAAACTGATTAAATGATTGAGAAAGAGTTTATAAATAGCCGTTATTTTATATTCTAATTAGAACAAAAAAAAAATGAATGTATTGATCAATGAGAAGCTGAGCAGAACAAATTCAACATAAATATAAACGCATGGCACGAACGATGCTCATTAACCTAAATGTTTTATTTATTGAGGAAAGGAAATGGCAGGGGGTGGGTGGGATGGGTCGCAGAAAATAAAATATATTACCAGCTAGATAATTACATACAATAATTTGCTTTGTTTGGCTTTCGAGATAATTTTTATTTACCTCTGCTAGCCTGCCGAATCGACAGTGCCTCTGCTATTTATTTCAATTCCTGAAAGAATGATAGTATCTGCTGGAAGCATAAACAATGGAGTCAAATATATATATATATTTATATTTTATTTTATATTTTATTTTATATTTCATTATATAGGCCCTATATATATATATATATATATATATATATATATATATATATATATATATATATATATATATATATATATATATATATATATATATATATATAATTTTAATACAATTTTAAAATTAATTTTGCAAATTTTGTTTTGGTGTCACCCTCCATCTGCCAGTGCCACCATGTTTGCTGGCATCTTTTCTCTTTTAGATGGTGTCACCTGGTCAGTACATCCGGTTCCGTCAAGGGACGCTTCTAACGGGAGCCAGATACCCATCAGAGCTGGGTGGACTCAGGTACTCAAGCCCAAGATAAGAACTCGAATATTTCTAGTTAGATGCATTTTTTAAAACAAGAAGTAAATCGGCTAAATTGAGTACAGGGTTACAATGATTGGATAATTGGATGGCTGAATCGAGTAGACGGCTAAAGTGATTCGACTCACAGAATATTTAGCAAAGTGACGGCTTAATCCAATAGATGGCTAAAGTGATTCGACTCACAGAATATTTAGCAAAGTGACGGCTTAATCCAATAGACGGCTAAAACAAGTAGACGGCTAAAGTGATTCGACTCACAGAATATTTAGCAAAGTGACGGCTTAATCCAATAGACGGCTAAAGTGATTCGACTCACAGAATATTTAGCAAAGTGACGGCTTAATCCAATAGACGGTTAAAACAAGTGGACGGCTAAATTGTACAGCCAAAGCCCGCTCACAAAATATCTGCAATGAAACATCTAAATCCAGTGACCAGCTCCCCCCCCCCCCGCCCCCTAAGCCGAAATGGACAGCTACGCCGCTGATGACAGTTTGCATGTCTGGCCGTTGTTCATCATCTTGCAGTGAGTACTCTCAGTAGAGATGTCATCGAGTCCACGCGAGTTACGGGCGTTACACGGCGCATGTTCACTTTTGTTAAAAGTTACTTGCGAACAGGCTTGTCTTCATTGGGCAGTGATCACATACATCTAAATCTAGGTGATTAACAAACTTCAGTTTATCTAGATAAGGGCGAATAAAATTTTCATTAAGCGATTAAGAAACATGTACATCGAAGCTATTCATAAACATCTACATCGAAACGACGAACACATGTCTAGACATGTCTAGATATAAGCATTAAAATAGACTAAAAGTAATTTTTTAATAAAAAAAATTTAAAAACTAAAATCACAACCCAATCCGTAATAACGCATAAAACTTCAACTTAGACGGCTAAAATAAAATAAAAGGGAAGCTACTGTTCTTTTTAGAGTTATTTTTGTCGTGAAAAGTTATTTCCCTTCCTCGAAACTTTTCCACATTTAAAATATGTGCGTCTAATTATACGGGGACGGAGAGGTCTAGCGGTAGAGAGCTGGACTGCTAACCCGCTACTGAATTATTCCTTAATTTCACATATGAGCATACTTCATACTCTAGAGAATTATCTCCCATTTGTCGACGTCTTTTTTCTTTCTTTAGTTACGGTAAGTAAATATTAACATCTTAACACAGCCAAAGTTTTTCTACTGTAACTAAATGAATTTGGACCAGCTTGACCAGAGACAAAACATGTCAATTTGTTGACCGAAACTTGATTTAAAAAAAAATTCAGATAAATAACCGACCATAAATAAGTTTAAATGTAAACGATTATATTTGAATGCCGCATATAGAGGCCATATGATCAATTTTGGGAATAGTGGCCCATTTATACATATTTGGTAATAAATTACAGTTCGAAGTACAAAATGAAAACAAGATCAGACGATAAAGTAGAAATGGTTTATAGTTTAATATTGACATTGAAATGTGACTGCTGGTCAACTTGGTATGATAGGTGATACAAACACGATTTAGTCGGAGATATTTCTGTTAATCATGAGTTTCTTGACGTCACACGTGAATCAACATCATTTTACTCAAACATTAATCAGTATTAATTAGGCTTTCGTAAATATTAATTATTTTAATTATCTCTGCAAATGTTTTAAGAGACATACCAGAACACATGACTAGTTTGGTCTCCCACACATCTCGCGAGATGTTTTTACCTCCACCCACTTCCCATTCCACTTGGATCAACGTTATGTTGTCGACCGTCGAGTCTCATCTTAACAGTCTCCTGTTCTAGAGTCCCCTTCCTCCCATATAATACTCTTGTATGGTAGTCTCACTATTTTCTCCCTCGCACCTTTCCCATCATTCCCCCATGTGTGTCTCACTATTTCATCTTATCGTCTCTCGCTCCACTCCCCCACCTACCTTCTCAACTGATTTCAATCCCCCCCACCCCCGTTCCTGTCTCACCTTGTTCTGTGCATCCCTTATAAACAATTCGTCTTCCAATGATCTGAACACACTCCCCTCTAGCTACTATACACATATAACACATACTCTACCACTGCTACTTCCACCACAGGTCAACATTGGTCTACACCACATCCAGCCACAATGGCTGTCACAAGCATCAACACACTCCACATAGTATCGGTTACACTACTCAAGTATCTAATAAAGACCTAATTTACTGTGATATTAAAATTCAGTTGAGTTTTTAAAGTTATTTTTCCAGTCTATATGTAATTATTAAATACCGTGAGTTAAAAGAGAAGGGGGGGGGGAGAGATTGTTGGTTCATGTTTTCTTCAACTAAATAAAACCGACTAACTGCCTGTTAAATATGGACAGCTAACTTTCAACCAGTGGCGTCACTAGGTTGGGTAACACCTGATGCGGTTCCCCAGGTGTGTCGCCCCACCCCCCCCCCCTCCCACGAACGACTGTTTATCATGTTAAAAAACTATAGGCAATTTGATGTCATCTCCACCTCCAACGGTATTACTCTGTGCCTAAAGATGTATAGGGGGAAAAAAAGCAGAATGTCTCATTAAAATTAGGTAGGCCTATATTTTTTGTATTATGGGGGAGGGGGGGGGGGGAGGGGGGGGGAGGGGAAAGAGCACTTGAAACTTCGGGGGGGGGGGAGGGGGTAAAGTATAACATTTTGTAAATAAATTATTTTCCTTCTGAGGACATTCCCCCCCCCCCCCCCCCACCCTCCGAAGAGGTGTTTGAAAGAAGACCTCCCCCCCCCCCCCCCTCCGAAGAAAGCCTACCGCCGCCTCCCCCGTATGAAATGAAATAGAAAATATATACTTTACCGGTGTCCGCCCCCCCCCTCGGAAAATTTTCAAGTGCTCCCCTGGAAAAAAAAGTCTGAAAGAAACACTGCCCCCCCCCCCTAGTTACGCTACTTCTTTAATCTAATGACAGTATGACAGCTCATCCCTGCAGCTTAACTCAAACAGGCGCAACATTTTTTTTCCCGAACATTCCCCCCCCCCCCCCCTCCCCCCCGAGACCACCAGGGTCGTCAGCACCTCCCGGTGTTGACCCGCCTTCACTTGGCGATCACGTGCTACCCCTCGCCAGACAAACACCAAACCCCGGTTGCCCGAGGCAAGCGGGAGCGGCCCGTCCGATACTTCACCGAACCGCAAGGCTGCGCGAGTCAACGTAAAAATGACTTTCGCGCATGTCCGTCCACTCGTTGAAATAACGACATGTCTTAAAATATCACAAAAAAGGCTGCAACGATGTGGGGGGTTGAATTCGTTCTATGAATTCTTCGCCTCGTGTTTACATTCTCCATCCGATTGATAAAAAAAAATGTCTAAAATAAATTATTCGCTCTGTTTCAGATAAGCTGGTAATTTGCATAATGTCGTCAGTTAAAGGGGCACGTGACGTCGGAGAGAGCGAAAATTTCAACTTTATATTATAGAATTATCTTCAAAACTGTGCTCAGAGGCGTAGCGAGTGGGGAGGGGGGCATATGTCCCCGGGCGCCGACCTTAGGGGACGCCAAAATGGGTTGAAAAAACTAAAGTTTGAGGGGGGCTGCAAATAGAAAGTTTGAGGGAGGGGGGGGGGTGCAAATCTAAAGATTGTCCCCGGGCGCCGGGAAGGGTCGCTACGCCTCTAACTGTGCTAACAGCATTGCTGGCTAGCAGGTCTGAGCTATTGACACGATTGGATAGATGGACTGAGCTATTGGCACTACTGACAAAAAGGACTGAGCTATTGGCACTACTGACAAAAAGGACTGAGCTATTGGCACTACTGACAAAAAGGACTGAGCTATTGGCACTACTGACAAAAAGGACTGAGCTATTGGCACTACTGACAAAAAGGACTGAGCTATTGGCACTACTGACAAAAATGACTGAGCTATTGGCGCTACGGACAAAAACGACTGAGCTATTGGGACTATTGGATAGAAGGACTGAGCTATTGGGACTATTGGATAGAAGGACTGAGCTATTGGCTCTACTGACAAAAAGGACTGAGCTATTGGCACTACTGGATAGAAGGACTGAGCTATTGGCTCTACTGACAAAAAGGACTGAGCTATTGGCACTACTGGATAGAAGGACTGAGCTATTGGCACTACTGACAAAAAGGACTGAGCTATTGGCACTACTGACAAAAAGGACTGAGCTATTGGCAATATTGAATGACTTCTTCTTCGTACTTTATTATTAGGTGTCAACGTGTTATGCGCCATTAGGGTAGTTGACTCGGAATTTAGCCTGCTTTTCTTTCTGGACTTGTTTCCATAGACTTTGTCCAACCAAGAACAAAGGCAGCAGTCGTTTGAATTTGGAGCTGTCTCTGCTAGAAGGGTTGATTTCCCCAGGTTCAGCCAAGGGATTTGAACTCTGGACTTTTCGGTTTAGCAGCCATGAGCTATACAAAGCCTACAACGCCGACCCCGGCAATACTGACTGACGAGGAGGACTGAGCTATTGGCACTACTAACAAACAAGACTGAGCTATTGGCAATACTGGCAAACAAGACTGAGCTATTGGCAATACTGGCAAACAAGACTGAGCTATTGGCACTACTTACAAACAAGACTGAGCTATTGGCACTACTAACAAACAAGACTGAGCTATTGGCACTACTTACAAACAAGACAGAGCTATTGGCACTACTTACAAACAAGACTGAGCTATTGGCACTACTTACAAACAAGACAGAGCTATTGGCACTACTGGCAAACAAGACTGAGCTATTGGCACTACTGACAAACAAGACTGAGCTATTGGCACTACTGGCATACAAGACTGAGCTATTGGCACTACTGACAAACAAGACTGAGCTATTGGCACTACTTACAAACAAGACTGAGCTATTGGCACTACTGGCAAACAAGACTGAGCTATTGGCACTACTTACAAACATAACTGAGCTATTGGCACTAATGAAAACAAGACTCGCCTATTGGCACTACTGGCAAACAAGAGTGGCCTATTGGCACTACCAAAAAACAAGAGTGGTCTATTGGCACTACTGAAAAATAAGACTGAGCTATTGGCACTACTTACAAACAAGAGTGGCCTATTGGAACTATTGACAAACATAACTTAAAGTATTATTCCTATTTTCCAACATTATAGGTTAAAACAAAACCATTTCTGTCCGGTCCTAATTTTAAAAATACTTACTAGGCTAGCCTAGGTTTCAGGTTTTTTTAGACTAAACACTTTTTTTCAGTGCTTAGATAAACAATTTTCCCGTCGGAATCAACCGAAAATAACAAAATAAATAAATAAATAAATAGACAGTTAGCAATCGTATTTAAACTTAAAACACCTGCGCCAAATCTCCAGGATATGTTTGAATAAATATTTAAATTTCGGGTTAAAATATTTTGTCGTGTGTTTAAACGCTCCCCCACATCGCCCTCCCAGATAATGGAACGTTCGCCAAAAGTACTCTCCGCGCCAACTCGTCAATTACTTGATCAACGCGCACTGGTGCACCCTGGGTAGGCTATGAAGTACTAATTAAATCTATGTCAACTTTCCTTTTGGCGATAGCTGAACAAATTGTTAAACAAAACATTTCTTTTCTCCGTTTATTTGCTGACATTTTAACGTTAATTTCAAATGAATAAAACTAGAATTACGTTTTAGTAACGTTTAGATAAATTATGATGGGATGAAAGCTGTAATTCTCCCAGGAGTTATTTACCTTTTTCCCACGAGTTATTTACCTTTACGACGAGTGATTTACCATTTTACCATAAGTTATTTACATTTCCACACCCACAAATGGCAGCCCTTCCCTCATAATATCACGACAGCAGGATGGAGGCCTGATAAATACAACTCACAATTTGATAAAACATTAGCCGAAAACACGACTAGATCCCGTTTAGATCTTCTACATTCAAAGATGGATTTTATTTATTGCATTATTCTTTTCTTATGTTTTATCAAAGTAAGTGTATTAAAATCTGGCTGAAATTACATGTTATATTGTATAATAAGTTACACTAAAGCTGATATTCCAGTGTACTTGATTACTGTGTGATTCATAAATCGATTTGTTAATAAAGATTGAAGAAGGTATTCACGTTACTAAGTATTTGGTTGTCGGCAGATGCCAGATCAATGTTTTGTTTTGTCCTACAGTATAAAGTTCTATAAAATAAAATTTAAAGTCCGAAATTTCTTGCTAAGATTGTACTTAAATATTTTTAAAAAAAAATTTCTTGTTCATTAGCAGAAATGGGTCTTTGACAATTGCCGAAAATCAATTGTATGAAGTCAAATCCACGAAAAATTAAACTTAACATTCACATTTTTAAAACCTGAAAATTGTTATAAGAAATAAAAAGTTTCCTATAAACAAAACTACTCTATTATAAATCATATTAAAGTCAGTAATTTGAAAGTGTCATGTTTTAACAAACTTTTGTCTGCTCATTTTAACAACTAACAGTAAATGAATTTTTAAAGTTTGAGTTAAAAATTTTTTCAAGGGGGCAATCGATTAAAAATGTTTGCTTTTACCACAGATAAACAGATCCCAGGATATAGGTACGTTACAATACATAATACAACGTTTTTTATATAGATTTGCTAAAACCATTCATTCTTTTCAACTTATATTCAAATTAACCGAAAAAGAAGACTAGTTGTGATAGCATGATTGTCGGACTGGCTATTAAACCCGGATTTGTATTCACTATAAAAAAAACAACTAAATTTCATTTTTCTATCAATTTATATAATTTATTTATATATAATATACATTTTTTTAATAAATTTTTTTTCAATTTACCACTGTTATATCAATTGTAAACAAAAACTACATTCGGAAAAATCAATTTTGATTCAATTGAAGTAGGAAAGTAGGAAGTAGCAGGGGCGTAGCTAGGGGGTGGGCGGGGGCGGATCGCACCGGGTGACACCATTTAGGGGGGTGACACCAAGGCAAAAAATAGCAAGATATATATATAGAGAAAAACTTGAGGGGGGGGGTGCAAATCGAATGTTTGAGAAGGGGGGGGGGGGTGCAAATAAAAAACTTGAGGGTGGGTGCAAATCGAGAATTTGAAAGTTTGTCCCCGAGAGGGGTCGCTACGCCTCTGGGGGGTGGGTGACAACATTAAGTGCCGCACCGGGTGACAACCGACCCCGCTACGCCATTGAGAAGTAGTAGTACCACTAAGATCATTAATGATCTAAGTTATAGAATCTTTGAAAGACCTATCTGCCCCACCAAGTAATATTAATATTGTCCACCAATTTGCAGCTTTCTTCCGGTGTAACAACGATACAAAAACTCTGCAGTTTGTGTTCTACGGTCAGCCAGATAAATTTTATGATTTCTACGCCGAAAACAAAGGGTGAGCTTACCTTACATACATGTGGGAAATAGGCCTACTCAACTTTTATATGTTTGCATTAGTAAAATACATTTATAAATTTCACTTATTTATATTCATGACGAAATAATTGTGTTTAATATATATGTTATTTATATATGTTTACAATGAATTATTGTTTTTTAATTATTTAATTAGTAGATTTTTTTTCTTAAAAAAAATTATGTTTATAAAAAACAATATGGACAAATATTTTAAAAAATGTATTACCATATGTTCTCATGTTAAATTTACACAATTGTTGAATATGTTTGTCAACATGACGCATGTTCTTATGTTAAATGAGATTGTCAGATCTGGTCTCATGTTAAAGTGACACGATTATTTGTCTACATGACGTATTTCATCTTGACCAGGTCAACGTGTGGCTATAGATCAGGCGCGTTTGTTGGGACGGGCTCATTTAGTGACGCCTTCATCTTGACCATCAACCTCAGCCAGGGGCTGCAGGCCCAGAGCCCAGATTGTGGCGTCACGGTAGGGCATCGGACACAGTGGGCTAAGATAGGGGCTAATTGTTGGGATAACATAAGGGCTAATCTATGGGCTAACATGTGGGCGAACATCTGCATACTACTAAAACTCGAATTAATCAATGTGTTTTTTTGTTTGTCGGTTCCGCTTGATCAGATCATATGCACAATGTGTAGAACTGTAAAATACAATGACATATTTATACGTTTTTATGTAGAGAATAATGTTCTTTCTCCCAAAATGTTATTGTATAGTATGAGCTAAAAATGACAAATCTGTTAATACTGAGCTATTCTACAAGCTAAACAGTGTTCTTAGAATACAATTATTTTTTGAGCTAAAACTAGGAGTAATCTGTGAGTAGTCTAAGGACTAACATAGAGGGAAATATACGTACGAGTAAAATTGAATCCAATAAACATATGATCAATATTCGAGTTGATATTTTAAACAATTTTTCTTTAATTATTAATCCGCTTTTACAAAAAGCAAACTATAGGCGTGAAACAAATCGATATGATAGTAGATTTAGTAAATCTTTGTTTAGTCTTGAAAGTTTTGTGAAATATTAAAAAACCCAAAATTAAACAATTTTTTTAAAATAGAAAAATGCTGATTGAACCGCCAAAATATTAATATCTGAATGTGTGTGTGGTCATACAGCAGTCGTCCGACAACACGGTCAGTCTGGTGGTGGTGGCCCAGTCCTCGTGTGCTGGACCAAGCTCAACTGACCAGCGTTACGTCAGCTCTTGTAGGATGGTCATCCCAAGTCCTGCTCCAAATGTGGTGAGTTTATGTGGTGTTGATTATTGTGGTGGTGTATTAAGGTGGTGTAGGTTCTGGTGGTGGTTGGTTTAGGTGGTGATGATTTTGATTGAAATGGATTTGGATGATGTTGATTCTAGTGGTGGTGATTTTACGTGTTGACAGTGTTAATGAATCTAATGGTAGAGAGTTTAGGTGGTGTTATTTCCGTTGCTTTTGGATTATAGTTGCTGATATTTTTTACAGGCTTTAAAAACATGTTCTTTTAATTTAGTAAATACAATCAGCGGCAAAACTTAAGTAGGATAGAGAAGGCATCTTTCTTATTAACATAGTGAAAAACCCGCCTGCGCACTTAAGTGTATAACTATGATAAATTAAAATACATATAATTTTGTTGGCTGTATATGGTCTGATATTTTAGTAAAGTAGATTTAATGATCTCGAGGTCAGTAGCATTTCTCTGTATGTATGACCTCAGCATGTGAATGGATTAAATGTTCAGCACTATAAGAAGCCAACATTATTTACACCTCTACTTGGATCTGATTCGAGCTCGGGATTCAAACTTGCAAGTCAGAAAATTGCTAAAAATTTGAAATGAAGTTTTCTTTCTTTGTTTTGCATATTATACTTATTACCTACGCTTGATATGTCAATATTAATATTATACATATGTGCTAATCATTTTGAAAACGATGTTTTGAAATTAAGATCAAAGGCAACGCGTCCTACGCCTGTATAGCGCCATCTACAATACAGTTGACCTACTTCCGGCCGGCACCGGAGCAAATCCCCCCAGCAGACGTTTACGCCATAGGCAATAAAACCACTTGTTCAAAGTCGATTGGAACCGGATATGGACAGGGCTTAGAGAGTAGCCCGTATGTGATGAGGATTGATGCGAGCACTTCCGGGACTAGTTGCGGAGTTCTGGTACGTCACAGGCGTGAGCTATTAATAGGCACCGGATGTTTGGGAAATCTTTATACATGAGAAAATAGGAGGGCGAAATTAAGAGCTTGCCTCGGGCGCGGGAAGAGGTGGTTGCTCGTGGGATGAAAATCTAAGATGATCCCAGCTACACTTGCGATACAGAAAGTGTAGATGAAAGATAATACTTTGTGCGATTCAAATCAGAAGCGTGTACTTCAGTTGAAAAATTAAAATAAAAACATCCACAAAATTAAGAAAAACACATTAAGATAGGAATAAGTATATTCAGTATGTAAACACACACTTTAATGAGGGGAGATGGGTTTAATCAATAAGATAGTAACAACCTTTGTCAGACGGAATGGGCTGTATTTTCCAGTGACTTGGGTGTCTGGTAATGTTAAATATATTCACGCACCTATTTAAAACAATTTTTGAAAATGTGCAATTAAATTATAATTAAACGCACGCACGTACCTCTACCCCCGTCCTTCTAAAATTTTGTTACCTTCCTCCCCTCAATAGTTGAACCTCTTAAATTTGGTCCCGTCCTCCCGTCCCGTCCTCCCCCCCCCCCCCATCTCAAATCCCCCCCCCCTCGTTTCAAAATGGCCCCCCCTTCCCTTCAAATTCTTATTCCTTATTCCCTCAAAGTTTGTCCCCCTCCCCTCAAATGTTACCCCCCTCACCTCACAAGTTTTGACCCCCGCTCCGATCTAAACTTGTGTCCCCCCTCTCTCAGAACACGGGCCCAAGTGTGTACAGTGTGGTGGTGTACGTCCAACAGTACCCAACGGTTCTCACATCGGAGGACTCCGCCTACACTTTAACTTGCAACTTTACAGCAGCCTCGATGGTCATCATAGGGAGCCAGATACTCTCAGCTACAGTGTGAGTCCAGGGTCACCGGAACATGTGATATACACTTTATATATATACATATATATATATATATATATATATATATATATATATATATATATATATATATATATATATATATATATATATATATATATATATATATATATATATATATATATATATATATATATATATATATATATATATATATATATATATATATATATATATATGTGTGTGTGTGTATGTGTTTGTGTGTGTGTGTGTGTGCATTTATTGACATAGATGTATTTACTTACAATTAGTTATAGTAGAAACACTTTCGTTAACCCAAAATATTATGGAAATTGTCGAGGTCACCCGTGCTAATATAAGACTACTAACCAAAATGGGAAAGTTAAGATCAACAATTCGACACAACTCCTCTCTTAGCAGGGCTATGATGGAAAACAATACAAGAATCATATCTCAAACTATGTCAATTTTCATTACCTATTACTTTGTGTCATTAAATAGAGCTAATTTTAATTTTTCTAAAAATTCCACCCTCAGCTCCCCACCCCCCGTCTCACCCCCTCAGCGCACGACAGCCGCCTCGCTCTCTGTGGTGTCAGGGTCCAGCTCCTCAGGCTTGAGAACCATCGTCGTGGGGGAGCAGATTCGCCTTGTAGCACAGCTGCTGGACAGCCGTAAGTTTCAATGAAAGGGAGATAACGCTTTTAATTCAATAAAACAAAAATTGTCGTCCTTGTTTTTGGTGTTAGTTTCTGATGGGAACCTTGAAATGTGAAACTTCTATAATTGGCAATATCATTATTACATCATTCCTTTGATTTCAGTAAATAAAATCTTCTTGAATTAGAAACTATTTGAGGTGAAAGGTTTTTAAAACGATATTTTAATTATACACTATTAAAATTAATTAAAATCTTGCATAAACATCGCAATTGAAAACAGGACAGTGATGACGCGTGATTTTTTAAGTACGTTACTATGACAACTGTGATCTTTTTTTAGCTGCAGTGGGACTCAGAATAATCTCGTGCAACGCTAGCCCAGGCCCAGGACTATTACCGGTGATTCAAGTACTTAACTCTAGCGGGTAAGTAGGTCAACTATATATGTAAGTAGGTCAACTCTAACGGATTAGTAGGTCAACGCTAGCGGGTAAGTGGGTCAACTCTAGCGGGTAAGTAGGTCAACTATATATGTAAGTAGGTCAACTCTAACGGATTAGTAGGTCAACGCTAGCGGGTAAGTGGGTCAACTCTAGCGGCTCAGTGGGTCAACTATATATGTAAGTAGGTCAACTCTAACGGATTAGTAGGTCAACGCTAGGGGGTAGTGGGTCAACTCAAGCGATGGGTTCACTTTAGAGGGTAAAAGAGGTCAGACAATTCAATAACTAAATCCAGCAACATGGTGTCAGAACCTTTTTGCGGGTACAATGCGTGGTCCGTAATTATTGGAACTTAGAATATTTACAAATATTGCATGCTTGACTGTAGTACAGTTTTAGATTTTAATACATTTTTAACACATGAAAATTTATGTTAATAGCATTGAACTTGTAAAGTATTTTAAGTTTTAGATTTATTCGCTGTATTGAACTTCTTAAGTGTTCATAGTTAAAGATGAATCTACCTATTTATAGTTAGGGATTTTTTTTGCCTGAATTGATCTTGTTTAGAGTATAGTCAGATATGTATTTTACCAATATTAATATTATATATTTTTTAAAATTCCAGATTTATTTGCCTGTAGTAATGTTATTACATATTTATAGCTCCAGATTTATTTAGCCTATATTGATTTTTTTTAAGTTTATAGGTAGAAATGTACTCCCCTGTATTGATTTTATTAAGAGTATAGTAAGAGATTTACCCTTCTGTATTGGTTTTGTTAAGAGTTTATAGCTAAAGATTTTCTTTCCTGTATTGGTTTTGTTAAGAGTTTATAGCTAAAGATTTTCTTTCCTGTATTGGTTTTGTTAAGAGTTTATAGCTAAAGATTTTCTTTCCTGTATAGATTTCGTTAAGAGTTTATAGTTAGAAATTTACTTTCCTGTATAGACTTTGTTAAGAGTTTATAGTTAGAAATTTACTTTCCTGTATAGATTTTGTTAAGAGTTTATAGCAAAAGATTTTCTTTCCTGTATTGATTTTGTTATGAGCTTATAACTAGATATTTTCTTTCCTGCATAAGTTTTGTTAAGAGTTTATAGTTAGAGATTTACTTCTTAGATGCTCCACCACCCCAACCCTGGTGACCCCCTTCATTGGCCAATCACCCACGGGCAAGGTCGCCATGACCAACTTGTTCAGTGCCTTCAAGTTTGACCAATCAAACACGGTCTATTTTCAGTGTCAGGCAGCCTTGTGTTATGATTCGGACCTGCGATGTCTTGGGGTGAGTTTTGCAGTTCTTTTGGACTAAGGGCAGAGATAAATTTAATATGTGTAAGACTAGATAATTATAAGCCTTGACATTTGTAATGGGAGGGGCATTTATGAAACATGGCATTTGAATGGCTTAACATTTTTAAAACTTGGCAAGAATCAAACTTGAAACTTATAAGACTAGTAAATTTTAAGATTTGACATTTTAAAACTACATGTCTCTTGTGTTTTTTTTTTGTGTGTCCCTCACCCTTCCTCTTGTTCTCAACTATTATCTTACCACTCCCAAACTTTCGCCAAATTTTCCCTCTCATTGTCTCTATAATTCTCTCCCCCCCCCCCCCCCCTCCACCCCTACAACCCTTCCAAAGGATTCCCGATTTCTCAAACACCATTCCCCATCAACTACTCACCAATAATATGTGTTCATCTCATTCTTCAACCATTCCCTCCCATTCCACCGTCACGCCACCATTCCCCTTTAATTCACCTAACAATACCCCATCCACCTTTTCCCACAATCCCCCCCTCCCCCAAATCACATCACCTGTGATTGAGCCGCCATTTGTTCCACAGAGCCACTGCAGCCTCTCCGTGAGACGAAAACGTGACGCGGCCCCTGAGAATGTGGAGATTGTGGGAGCTGTGGTTGTGGTTGTGGACAATCTCAACGCCACATGTGGTGCTGGTGAGCATGTTGGATATATCAGCCATACATACGTGTACCAGTCCACATGTCAGCTAAATATACGAGTAACAGTTAATATGCTCGCATAATAATTGCAAACATATAACATGTAACTTGTCAGCCATATATACTTGTAATAGTTAACATGTCAGAGATATACATGTATAACAGTTAACATATTAGAGATATACACGTATAACAGTTAACTTGTTAGAGATATACACGTATAACAGTTAACATCTCATTGATATACATGTATAGCAGTTGACATATCAGAGATATACACGACAACAGTTAACATAGCAGAGATATACAGGTATAACAGTTAACTTGTTAGAGATATACACGTAAACCGGTTAACATAGCAGAGATATACACGTATAACAGTTAACATGTCAGCCAAACATGCGAGTAACTATAAATACGTCAGCCATATACACATGCAACATCTAACATGCCATCCTCGTACACATTTGGTAACCAACAATTATATTACGATCATTCAATTCCCATATATTCACGAGTAAACATCACATACTCTAAAAGAATGAAGTCTAAGATAGAGATGCCATCAGAGGCTTCTGTAGATACAGGGGACATACACACACGTTTATCTGTGGGGTCACCCAGATATCTAATAAAATGCCAGATAACTCTTTTTGTTATAAAATAATCCAATATTCCATAATCCATTCGACCTGATTATAGTGTTATCAAATATTCAATAAAAAGCCAGATAACTAATTTTGTTATAATAATGCAATATTCCATAATCCATTCGACGTAACTAATTGTAATGTTAGCTTTTAGATGTGTTGATTTTATAGCGTGATTTCTAAAAGAAATCATAATATGAATGAGGGGAGGTAAGGAATTAAACGACCTTCCTAAAATTACAGTTAATGCCCTTGTCTAATTTTTTTATTTGACAATTTATACTTTTTTCCAGTATACTAAAACATGGTTTTTGTTTTATAATTTACCAGATTGTGTTTTAAATCGAGCAGCCCTTGAAGATGAGCTCGTCAGACGAAACACTACAGTCGTGGCCGGTCCGTCGCAAGCTGGGTCGTGCAGTGACTGGGGTCTCTCAGCTATTATAGCTGTGGCCGTTATGGCTGTGGTCACAGCTATAGCCACGCTTGTTACCACGTTCTTCATCTTTGAACGCCGACAAAATAAACAGAATTGTGATCATTAATTGACACTTGAAATTTTCTTCGTTCGGACAGTAGAAGGGAAACTACTACCGCTGAATATTAACGAACATTAAAGAATTGTTTCCCTTGAGTAGAAAAACAAAGATTAAATCATTATCGTTTGGAAGAAAATAAAGCTAAAAATTAACACTTTAATGCTTTTTTGTCTTGTACCGTATAAAATCCATCAAGAGAATAACATTTCTAAATAAGTTATAATAAAAATGATGATGGGCATATTTTACTCTATTATTATGCATCAAAATTACATCAGCTAGTGTATTTTATTTTTATTACAGCTTAATAGCCAGTGCTTCGACATGTCTTGTTCCATTTATATAATTTTAATATTGGAAAGTATCGTTATTGTGTTTTTATTTTAAAATGTACATAGCTAATTAATAATTTATCGATGGAAGTTGTTTATTATTGCCCGGAAGACCCTGTTTCGATCGTCAGTCTCGAGACTGATAGACGTACCTGAGTCTACTCAGCTCTTATGGGTACCCGGCAGGTGAGGCAAAGTAGAGACGGCTGGGCATAGAACTGATTATACAATTCCTTCACATGTCGAGGTTAAAGAAAGTAACTTTAATTCTTCTGAGCTATTACCCGTCATGTTAATATGTTTTAAGAGTGTTTTAGAGTTGTTTGAACGTATCATCTTTCAGTCTGTTATTAAAGTTTTATAATCTAAGTATATATCTAATTACTTTACTGCAAGTCTGATCCGATATCCCACGACCAATGCATTAAACAAACAAATGACAAACAATGACTTTACATAATACATTTTTTAAAAGTCATAAATCAAACGAAGACAAACAATGACTTTACATAATACATTTTTTAAAGTCATAAATCACACGAGGACAAAGACTGACTTTAATTGATACATTTATTTTAAGGCAGATACAAATAACGTGTAACTATTATCGGGATGAGAATCCCTGCTCTAACATATGATGATAAGCGTTATGTCAGATAGCCACAATCTTCGTTGCTACAAATGTATGAATCCTATACCTACGCGGCGAATCTCCTATGTAATGGACAGCCAATGCAAATATTATGCGCCGAAAGAAATAGCTTGTTACACATTTTTTAAATTTTGGAATCATTTTTTATTTATTTTTACCATTATGTTACTGTATTCATTTTGAATGCAATGCATTTGGTCTAAAAATATATTTTTTAAAAAATTAAGAATACTTATATTTATTTTAAAAGAAGAAAGGGTTTTTATTTAAAGGGGTATGACTATGGAAAATATCTTTTTCAATTTCTATACTTACCCCTCTTTAGTGTAAAGGTTCTCTTTAAAATAATGGTTAAAATTGATTACATCGAGATTTTAACAATTTTTTTCCAAGCTTAGTGTGGTGGAATTAATGTTGCTATATTTTAAATCTTATAACAATTATTTCTGCACATATTTTAACCGCAGCACAAAGGCTTTAAAAAGGACGATTTAGTCTATCGGGGACTATTTAAAATGATGTATTCTACACTGTATGGAACGGTGCGGTGGAGTCGCAGAGTACTCGCCTGTTAACACGCGAAAGTCGAGTTCGGATCTGTGACGTTTCTGAGCCAACCCAGCTCCAATGGGTACCTGACTCACGATATGCTTAGTGACGACCACACTGTTAATCGTGGTCAAGAAACAGATAAACTCTTCTCCATTCGCCTAATGGGCTGTCAGGTTCGGAAAAAAGAACTTGAACTAAGTAGACGTACCATCAACTCCAAAACCAATATATTATATATATACACAGAACTATGTATACATATATATCATACATACATATATACCTATATATATAATTATATAGGTATATACATGTGCATTTACATATACTATACACAATACACACTATACACAATACACACACACACACATATATATATATATATATATATATATATATATACGTGTGTGTTTGTGTTTGTGTCTGTCGGCCTCCATAGGCCTATAATTTTAATATATGCCGCATACTCGTACATGTATGTGTAAGCTTTAATCACTAGAAACGATATTTATCTATAGTTGGTTAATAATACAGTTGAATGTAGCGTTGTTTTCTCCATATTTTACACGTTTACGTAAGGGTGTCACCCCGCCCCGCTTTTAATAATTGTCGATATATATATATATATACACACATATATATATATATATATATATATATATATATATATATATATATATATATATATATATATATATATATATACATATATATATATACATATATATATATACATACATATATATATATATATATATATATATATATATATATATATATATATATATATATATATATATATATATATATATATATATATATGTATATATGTATATATGTATATATGTATATATATATATATATATATATATATATATATATATATATATATATATATATATATATATATATATACATAATATATACATAATATATATACATAATATCCTTCAAGGTTTTTCCTCATTTATTTGGTTTTTCCAAGCGGTGATGGTTTACTTCCCCCCCCCCCCCCCCCCCCCCCCCCGTTGCTTCCCTTCTTTAACCCTGCGCCTACGCTTGTAACAGCAACGACCTCCAAACAAACCCTGCTAATTATCCACAATTAGCTTCTATTGTAATGACGATTTTTTTTTTTAAACCCAACCAGATTCAAATCAGGTTTTAAAGTTTGAAGAGTATTTGAAGAATTTTTCTTTGAGGGTATTTCCTGTTTCTATGGATGATTTGGATGATTCTCTTGACTTCCGGTTGGCCACGCGGAAGTTGAACGCGACAAAATTGGGCGGGAAATCAATCGTGAGGCTTCGTTTTTCTTTCTCTAGCTGTTCGAAAGTTCAAGGGCAAAATAGAAAAAAAATTGGAGTGGCGTGGCATACCAAAAATAGAACACAACCCTCAGTTGTATGTATATGCGTGTGTGTGCTTAGTGTGCGTTGTAACACTGATACAAGATGATTTATGATGTAGATACCTTAACACTACATATTAACATACACATTTCGTATATTAAAATTATTATTACTGTAGTTAATCGTGTTTGATGGAATGTTAACAGGACCAGAAAAGGATGACCATGTCCTGTTAGAATCAGAGTTTCTTCCAGGCATCTCGTCGAGGGGCCCCCCCCGAAAAAAAGTCTACTGCCCCCCCCCCCCCCCCCGAACGAAATGGAATTTATATAGAAATATATACATTTATCAGTGCCCCCCCCCCCCCCCCCCCCGGAGAAAAGTTCTGGGAGAAACACTCGTTAGAATATACTGAAACCGGCCGTTTATACAGATCAAATTAATTTGCTGATCTCTTTTTCACAAATGTTTAATTTAACTTGATTTTCGTTGTGTTGCCGTCATGTGTGGAAACTATTTCATCAAGTGGTCAACTACGTCAGATTGACCTGTAGTGGACATTTGAAGTACCCACTGTAGTCTATACAACAACAAAAAACAGCGAGGCTTTAGTAGCCAGAGTACCATTCAATACCAACTAACAACAAATGGCGGCCCTTGGGCTTAGTCACAACAATGAAAAGATGATCAATACAAATAAAAAGCACCAAACGAGAAGTTATAAAAATTGCTTTATAGGTTATAGTATATACATTTTATGAATACATTGTTATACAATCACGTTATAAAATAAAAACTCGGATTGGATGCGTTCACTTTTCGAATTAATGTGTACTGAAAATGGATATATTTTCATTTGGTTTTAATTTCTCAACAAAAAAAAATAATTAGCATTTCTCACTCCTTTCCCATAGTCAGCTCTTGCCTCAGGAAATGGCCGACTAGCCTTTATTCGTCTACACCACAAAGCATAAATTAAGGTTTCAGTTCATACTTCATATATTCTTCCCATTAATTTTGAAGCTTGGCACGAGTAGTCATTCTTGTATTGGTATGAGTGATCGTTCCTGACTAAACGACATGTATTGGGGCTGATCGTTCCTGATTTAGGTTGTCGTTCTTGAACAGTATGACTCACAACATGTTCTGTACTTTAAGTATCGTTTACTCAAGTTTTGTAAATAGAACTTTTGGGACAGAGAATAACGTATGCTAGTCACGTGACCGTTAAGATATGACCTACATACTTAGACGGTTTTTTTTTTGTGGTCTGTGTATCTCATTTTTTGTAACCCCTCAATATTCGTAGGTTTTTAAAACATATTTTTAGCTAAATTAATAATCGATTGTTGAAAAACATCATGGTTATAAAGATGCGTTTAAAAAATATACATATCATATGGTAAATAACAGCATAGCTGTCTGAATAAATTTTTTATCAACTGAAGCAGGGCGATATAGTACAGTAGTGAGTCGTTTTATTTTGCCGGTATCGCTGTAAGGATTAAGGTTAGGGTCAGGATTAGAATTAGAATTAGAATTAGAATTAGGATCACAGATAAGCCTTCTGCTGTGGTTAGGATCACGATACTAGTGCCCAGTCGCCTTTCTTCAAAGTACATTTGAATGTAAATAATAGCAGCACAACCCTCGGTATTGATATTATAAGTTTAGTCAGAGTTAGCGTAACTACATCAGATTCCTTTGTGATGGGCGGATTTTAGCCAACCCCTCATACATACATATAGGGCATACACATATATATTGTCACTCGCGGAAAATCACAGCCCTCCCCAATCCACACTACAGTAGCTACTGGCCCAACCTCATCATCTGAGAACTGAGCTAATCCACCAGCATGCTGAAGACGTTAGGACCAGCGTAAGAAAGTTCGAAAAGCTGTTCTCAGCTGTGTTGCACAGGTCGTTGTCGTCGCAGCACACACGCTGGACACAGCCGCGGCTGGTGTAGATGTCGTCGGTGCAGTTGTTGTTGAGGAAGTCGTCCTGGGGGATGCACTCGTCGGCGCAGCTGCGGACTGTGGAGGTGTACTTGGTGTTGGGTTCGCTGAGCATCTCGAACACCACTTTCTGGGGAGATATAGTTAGAGAGGGTTTAGGGTTGGGGTTGGGTTCACTGAGCATCTCGAACAAGACTTTCTGGGGAGATATAGTTAGAGAGGGTTTAGGGTTGGGCTCGCTGAGCATCTAGAACACGACTTTCTGGGGAGATAGTTAGAGAGGGTTTAGGGTTGGGGTTGGGTTCACTGAGCATCTCGAACACGACTTTCTGGGGAGATATAGTTAGAGAGGGTTTAGGGTTGGGCTCGCTGAGCATCTCAAACACGACTTTCTGGGGAGATATAGTTACAGAGGGTTTAGGGTTGGGGTTGGGTTCGCTGAGCATCTCAACACGACTTTCTGGGGAGATATAGTTAGAGAGGGTTTAGGGTTGGGTTCGCTGAGCATCTCAAACACGACTTTCTGGGGAGATATAGTTAGAGAGGGTTTAGGGTTGGGTTCGCTGAGCATCTCAAACACGACTTTCTGGGGAGATATAGTTAGAGAGGGTTTAGGGTTGGGTTCGCTGAGCATCTCAAACACGACTTTCTGGGGAGATATAGTTAGAGAGGGTTTAGGGTTGGGGTTGGGGTTGGGCTCGCTGAGCATCTCGAACACGACTTTCTGGGGAGATATAGTTAGATAGGGTTTAGGGTTGGGGTTGGGTTCGCTGAGCATCTCAAACACGACTTTCTGGGGAGATATAGTTAGAGAGGGTTTAGGGTTGGGGTTGGGCTCGCTGAGCATCTCGAACACGACTTTCTGGGGAGATATAGTTAGAGGGGGTTTAGGGTTGGGCTCGCTGAGCATCTCAAACACGACTTTCTGGGGAGATATAGTTAGAGAGGGTTTAGGGTTGGGGTTGGGCTCGCTGAGCATCTCACACACACGTTCTGGGGAGATATAGTTAGAGAGGGTTTAGGGTTGGGTTGGGCTCGATGAGCATCTCAAACACGACTTTCTGGGGAGATATAGTTAGAGAGGGTTTAGGGTTTAGGGTTGGGCTCGCTGAGCATCTCAACACGACTTTCTGGGGAGATATAGTTAGAGAGGGTTTAGGGTTGGGGTTGGGCTCGCTGAGCATCTCAAACACGACGTTCTGGGGAGATATAGTAAGAGAGGGTTTAGGGTTGGGGTTGGGCTCGCTGAGCATCTCAAACACGACTTTCTGGGGAGATATAGTTAGAGAGGGTTTAGGGTTGGGGTTGGGCTCGCTGAGCATCTCAAACACGACTTCTGGGGAGATATAGTTAGAGAGGGTTTAGGGTTGGGGTTGGGCTCGCTGAGCATCTCAAACACGACCTTTCTGGGGAGATATAGTTAGAGAGGGTTTAGGGTTGGTGTTGGGCTCGCTGAGCAATCTCAAACACGACTTTCTGGGGAGATATAGTTAGAGAGGGTTTAGGGTTGGGCTCGCTGAGCATCTCAAACACGACTTTCTGGGGAGATATAGTTAGAGAGGGTTTAGGGTTGGGGTTGGGCTCGCTGAGCATCTCAAACACGACTTTCTGGGGAGATATAGTTAGAGAGGGTTTAGGGTTGGTGTTGGGCTCGCTGAGCATCTCAAACACGACTTTCTGGGGAGATATAGTTAGAGAGGGTTTAGGGTTGGGGTTGGGTTCACTGAGCATCTCAAACACGACTTTCTGGGGAGATATAGTTAGAGAGGGTTTAGGTTTGGTGTTGGGTTCGCTGAGCATCTCAAACACGACTTTCTGGGGAGATATAGTTAGAGAGGGTTTAGGGTTGGGGCTCGCTGAGCATCTCAAACACCGACTTTCTGGGGAGATATAGTTAGAGAGGGTTAGGGTTGGGTTGGGCTCGCTGAGCATCTCAAACACGACTTTCTGGGGAGATATAGTTAGAGAGGGTTTAGGGTTGGGGTTGGGCTCGCTGAGCATCTCAAACACGACTTTCTGGGGAGATATAGTTAGAGGGGGTTTAGGGTTGGGCTCGCTGAGCATCTCAAACACGACTTTCTGGGGAGATATAGTTAGAGAGGGTTTAGGGTTGGCTCGCTGAGCATCTCAAACACGACTTTCTGGGGAGATATAGTTAGAGAGGGTTTAGGGTTGGGTTCGCTGCGCATCTCAAACACGACTTCTGGGGAGATATACAGGAGAGTATATACAAAAACATATACATCGCCCCCCCCCCCCAACAAAATTTGAAAACATAAAATTCATACAGAAAATCAATACTTAGCCCGGTGTTTGGTTTATTTACATTGATGTTACATTCCAATGATTATCCACACAATTTAATTAACGCGTGAAATTTACTGGAAAACTAAAATAATAAAACACCTACTTTACGAAATGATCAAATTAAAAACGACATTTGTGACCGATTGTCGTAATCGTAGTGTGTTTAACCGAATTCAATGAGTAGTTTAGATAAAAATTAAGAGCTTGTTTTTATAATGTCTAGTTAAGCCTTCCTTTTGTGAGTAGTTTTTAAATAAAAGCTAGCGGACTTTGAATAAATAGTTTACTGTTTACACGCCTCATAGAGTGGGCAAGCCATATAAAACTGAAAATCGTCAACAAGATCTACACACTAGACAATATTATTTTTTACTTTTTAGTTCTAGAGATTTTTTACCCTCAGCGTTTAACTTATTTTAAGAAATTTCGTTTAAAGTAGTTGGTGTTAAAATGTTAATAAGATAATAATAAGACAATACAGTATAATAAAACAAATGTATTTCATAGATGTAATTTAGTGCATAGCGACTTATGTAACTACTCTAGCGCACATTTTCTTGCATGAGTACCTACAATAGACTGCGATTTGGCCAGTGTTTTCTTCCAGACATTTTTTCTCCGGGGGGGGGGGGGGGGGGAATAAACCTTTTTTCGGGGCTTGGGGCGGGGGAGGGGGGGGGGAAGAGATGAATGGAAGACACTCTAATTGTGTGCAATACATCGTCAAAAGTGCACATAACTCTAGGCAACAGCTCACTGGGGTTGGTTCAAGGGCGGCTACTCCATCCCTGTGTATGTGAATATATATGTAGAAGTATAGAAACGTTTAGAATAATAAGCGTGTGGGGGTGAAAAGATAGTGGGCTGGCCATTCAAACAAGGACACCTGTCATCTTATATCGATCACTAATCTAAATAGATCTAAATGTTTCTTTGTAATTTCACTTGGTCATGTGCAGCTTTGTACTTTTAAGTATTTGCCTATTGCTGGGTGAAGCTTTGTGTTGTTGTTTTTTTTTTTTACATCTTTGTTTGGAAGCCATTTCGCCAGTTATTATCGTGCGCTCTTCTATACAATTTTCAATAATCATTCGATTGAACGTCTTTTCGTCAAATGTATACTCTTCCTTATTGTCTGTGATTTTTATATTCATGTTCTTGGAAGTCATTCGACAAATGCAGCATTACACTGCACAATACATCACCTATGTTAATCTTTTTCTTACCTGTAGAATCCTGACACCCCCCCCCCTCTAATTGAAGACAACTCACCTCACATTTCTGCCCACATTCCGGGGACAACTGATCTATTCCCAACGCCCTCCAACATTGATATATTGTCCCTGGTAGCCAACCCTTGAACCCCCACCCCCTCCAACATTGATATATTGTCCCTGGTAGCCAACCCTTGAACCCCCACCCCTCCAACATTGATATTTTGTCCCTGGTAGCCAACCCTTGAACCCCCACCACTCCAACCATGATATTTTGTCCCTGGTAGCCAACCCTTGACCCCCCCCCCCCAACTCCAATCATGATATTTTGTCCCTGGTAGCCAACCCTTGATTCCACCCCCCCCAACCCTGACAACTAACCTGACCTACACCTCTAACACAACTAACCTGACCCCTACACCAGAGACAACTTACCTCACCACCCACCCCTCCACCCCTTTACTACTAACTTGAACCGCCACCTCTGACATAATTGGTCTGACATTTCTGCCACTGGTATCACTTCCACAAATGACCTGACATTTCTGTCCCTAGTAGCACGGCAACTGACATTTCTGCCCCTAGTAGCACGGCAACTGACATTTCTGTCCTTAGTAGCACGGCAACTGACCTGACATTTCTGCCCCTGGTAGCACATCAACTGACCTGACATTTCTGTCCCAACTAACCTGACATTTCTGTCCCAACTAACCTGACATTTCTGTCCCAACTAACCTGACATTTCTATCCCTAGCAGCACGTCAACTGACCTGACATTTCTGCCCCTAGTAGCACGGCAACTGACCTGACATTTCTGTCCCAACTAACCTGACATTTCTGTCCCAACTGACCTGACATTTCTGTCCCAACTGACCTGACATTTCTGCCCCTGGTAGCACGTCAACTGACCTGACATTTCTGCCCCTGGTAGCACGTTACTGACCTGACATTTCTGTCCCAACTGACCTGACATTTCTGTCCCAACTGACCTGACATTTCTGTCCCAACTGACCTGACATTTCTTTCCCAACTGACCTGACATTTCTGTCCCAACTAACCTGACATTTCTGTCCCAACTAACCTGACATTTCTGTCCCAACTAACCTGACATTTCTGTCCCAACTAACCTGACATTTCTGTCCCAACTGACCTGACATTTCTGTCCCAACTGACCTGACATTTCTTTCCCAACTGACCTGACATTTCTGTCCCAACTAACCTGACATTTCTGTCCCAACTAACCTGACATTTCTGTCCCAACTAACCTGATATTTCTGTCCCAACTGACCTGACATTTCTGTCCCAACTGACCTGACATTTCTTTCCCAACTGACCTGACATTTCTGTCCCAACTAACCTGACATTTCTATCCCTAGCAGCACGGCAACTGACCTGACATTTCTGCCCCTAGTAGCACGGCAACTGACCTGACATTTCTGCCCCTGGTAGCACGTCCTTTTCTCGGCAGAGAAGACGTTCCTCGGGTCCTGGTCGCAGTTCTCTGAGATACAGTGCCAACAGTTGAGCTCACAGCTGACGTCTGGGGAGGTAAACAACGGACGGTTACCATGGTGACTGAAAACAACAACTGATAAACGAACAGTTGCTATGGAAACAACTGTTACTTTTATTTTATTACAACTGAAAGCTGAAAAGCGTAAGACGATTGCTAAAAAAGTTATATTTTACACATTGAAATTCACTTTTAAATGCTTATACCTCTACTATGTAATTGTTTGGTCCATGTGAAGTATGGGAAATCCTGGCAAAAAAATAAATTTAAATGGCGACCATAGAATATTGCCTGATATTTGACACTAATTGATGGTCTTTCTAACAACGGGCCCAAATGGAAACTGTCAATGTTTTAATGTAAACGTTAGTTGTGATCGATTGTTGTAATCTGGTCTTTGGCCCTTTCATTTGACACATAAAAATATTCAGCTATGGATACATCCGTTTGTTTGAGCGATCATTCGCACGTGTGTTTCATTGGAAGAACAATTTGAATGATTCGAACCACGCTTTAGAAAAGAACTGTTTTGACTTGGTGTGGCTGTATCAGAGGCGTAGCGACCATTCTCGGCGCCCGGGGACAAACTTTTCGATTTGCACCCCCCCCCCTCAAGATTTCGATTTGCACACCCCCTCAAGATTTCGATTTGCACCCCCCTCCTCAAACTTTCGATTTGCACCCCCCTCAACCTTTCAATTTATTTTTCCAACCCATTTTGGCGCCCCTAAGGTCGGCACCCGGGTACATATGTCCCCCCGCCCCCCCCCCCCCCCCCCCCTTCCCTCGCTACGCTACTGGGCTGTATTCACTGATGGAAGAATGACGCCGACCGTGCAACACTGTAAGGGGATCGTAAAGTTTTGTATAACGCAAAATGTGACATTTTTGTCACATCCCAACACGATATAAATAAAATTATGAAACATTTTCATAGAACGTCACATCTCGTATATTATATGAGCAAGACATAATTTGGTATTAAAATGTTATTTTAAAAAAATTATCTGTGTGAGTGACATCAAATTCAAGGAAATGTCAGGTTATATTTTATACCAGCCGGTTACCGATCAGCCGGGGGCCCGTGAACATTGAAAGACATGAGGTTTTTTTACGCGAAAGTCTAAGCTACAGATATCAAAAGCAAGGGAAATAAATGCCAATCTTTAATGTGTTTTTTTATATTTAACCTTTTCTTTTCCAATTTTATTTATATAAAGAAAATAATTTTATTTAGTTATGTAAAATAGCTGTTTACTACTTTTTACAACAAATTTTTGCTTCTTTTAAAAGTAAATATATTTTTAGTACATATGCTACGTAATTAAACCACGACAAAAGCTGAAAGAAACTATATTGATATTTAAAATAAAAACAGTACATTCAATAACTTCTATTCTACCTCAGGGGTACCCAACCTTTTTTTACTCTAGAGCACATTCTAAAATATCGGTAGGGTGGCGGGCACCACCTATTTTAAATCGACAAACTCCTTCCAGAGGCGTAGCGACCCTTTCCGTCACCCCGGGACAAAACTTTCGATTTGCACCCCCCCCCCTTTAAACTTTCGATTTGCACCCCCCTCAAATTTTCGATTTGCACCCCCCCTCAAATTTTCGATTTGCACCCCCCTCCCCTCAAATTTTCGATTTCCATCCCCTTCAACCTTTCAATAATGTTTATGAAAAAAATTCTGTCTCTGTCGAATAGTGAGAGGCGGGCACATACGAATCGTTCGGCGGGCTCCACTGTATTGACTATATCAGTGGTTCTCAAACTTTTTCGAGTGGTGACCCTCTTGTATATAAAGTAAGTGACCCGCGTCCTCCATTGAATTTAAAAAAGCCGATTTTCGTATGGAAATTAATAAGCACTAAAATAAGACTTTCGATATGAACTACTATCTACAACTGTTTTAATACAATGAGAAAAATTGCAAGCTATTTACGAAACATTCGCTGTTAAGTTATTGTTAACGCCAACCTATATCGTTATCAACATTTAATTTATTTCTTAATTTTGTTTTTAATCGGAGAATAGTGTTGAAACTCTGTTCTAGAAAAGTCAATCAATTTTACGTTTGGGTATGAATGGTGAATGCTACACCAAAATTTTGCCTGCAGTTTTTCATCTTACGCGGAATCATTCTGCAAATCAAAGAATTCATCTTGTAATTCATCGTGAATGCTGGCAACATCAAGGGAAGTAGAGAATGGGTAATGCGTCAATGCAGATTCTTCTTCTTTCAGCTCAGAAAAATAGCGCCGCAGTTCGTTTTCAAGAGATTCAAGATGCCCAGAAATCGCTTCTTTCAAAAATTTTATTATTTCACAATCAGATTCATCTACCACACTGCAGAGTTTCTAAAATTTTCAATATTTCCAAGATTTATTTTCTTCGCCAATTTTGCAGCTTTGATAAAAATAATGGAAAGTGATAATATTCGTTCATTTTCCCTGAAGCTTCAGGTTAAGCTTATGTTGATGTTCGAATATATCTGTTAGGTATGATACTCTCTCCAACTACTCTATGTCGTATTAAGTATAACAAAAGGTCTTGTTTCCTTTGCACTTCCATAAACAATTTGATTTGAGATTTCAATTCAAAAACACGGTTCACTTTGTACAGTACGCATGGCTTCTTCTCTATTCCATTTCCAGTGAGGTTATTAAAGCCGAATTTCAGATATTGTTTTAAATATTTATGTTTTGTTTATCATTGCTAAGATTTAGTATACCAGTTGGCGACCCCCCCCCCCCCCCCCAGAAAGCCCTTCGCGACCCCCAGGGGTGATTTAAATGTATTTTTTAAACAGCGTTAGCTTAATAAATAGTTCAATTTTTTAAATTTGGATAGCTATGTGGCCCTTCGACAGCGGGGACCCGTGGACTTTGTCTATCCTAGCTACATTTTTGTTACACCATTGTGTGTGAGTCCATTTATCAACCCTGCACAAATAGCAAACACGGCAAGCATGACAATAAACAGAGTCAAAGTCAGTGTTATATAACATACCTCCACTCTGACTCAAATAACAATATAACACAATAATAAAACAGCCCTTCTACATACTAGTTACGTAACATGAACAGGATCCCTGGTGAAGTACACGAAACTCTACCCTGATTGATGAACTACTGGATTCCGGGTCGGAAATGATCAGCTATCCCTCTAGGCAACAACACCAGCTGTGTCGGAAGATTCGACCACTCAGATTGGAGATTTGGACAAAAATAACTTGTACACAAATATCTAAGTAGACAGAGAAAAGCGCGTCTAACCCGTACTGAGGAAACGGAAGTATTATCATTTTGGACGGTGTCCGTACTGTCGAAATCCTTTTTTTTTTGTGCTTTAAAAAAAAATCAAATATTGAATTTAAATCTAACCCTAAACCTAACCTTAGCTCTAACTCTAACCCTTAAACTAACTCTAACCCTAATCATAACACTAACTCTAATCAATTTTTTTATTTTTTTCAAACACAATAAAATAATTTCGCCAGTATGGACTATACTAAATTTAAAGAAAGTTAAAGTATCATTAATTTCAGTACGTCTGTTTCACAACTACGGGCTAATCGCGACCAAACCACCAAGACAAACATGCTTTTTTCTTCTGTCTATATCGTTATGTAACAAGCATTGTTTATAGGTCACATTTTGTATATTGAATGCTGTTGAAATTAATGTTTTCATTATTTTTTTTGCATAACTTCGCCAAATAAACTATTCTGCATAGGTGGTACGTATCTGAATAATCTCGATTTTTTTTTTCTTGCACGATCACAAGACTTTCTCTATACTTCGTATATACGAGAAAGTAAAAAAGGTGTGGGGAATTGCTATCACGGACGGTAAAGTACGATTTACTAACACAGCAGACAATTTAAACTGAACTGCCAGTATGAAAGAAGGCTGGCGAAGATTGAAGAAATAAGCAAGTAAAAAAATGTGTCAATTTCAAGGCTTGATGAATATCCATCCCATAACCCTAGTGTGTAGGCAGACTTGACATCAAATGGCGCATCGCTGAAATCAATTCTTTTGGTCGATTTTTTTTTGTCAGAACGATAACAAAATAAAATTATCTGTTATAAAAAAAGCCCATTGTTATCAAATAACGTCGTTAAAATGTATAATGGCTCATTAACCTAAGTCTCAATTAAGTACACTTGCAAAAATTACTCTTTAAATAAAACCCCAAATACTTCCAGTGCAACTAAGATTATTTTAATTAAACAGCATACAACTAAAACTGGTGAGGATTGTTTATTTAACAATACCATCAGAACTAACACGACTATCTCCCTTGGAACGATGCCTTTATCTCTACAGACACTCCCAGTTGTCGTGTAACCCTTTATCTCAACGGTGGTGTGGTCGGCAGAGTTCGATCCCCTGGATCTCTATGTTAAACACAGACCGGGCCCAACGTAGTCAGGCGATAAAGGGTTAATTTGTGGAACAATCTTCCTAATAGAATAAAACTATGTCACTGATAATTAGTAAAAAACAACTACTATTTTAAGACCTCTAAAACTAAGTCACCACAGCCTTTCCCATTCATCTATTTTATTCTCATTCTATTCCAATATGGATTATATGAAAATATTATTTCTTTATTCCAGATTTTTAAATGGTATTTAACACTAGAACTTTCATATTTGATTGTTATGAGATTAAATCTCATTGATTTATATTTTTTAAAACGATTATTGTGCGATTACTATAGCAGTAATTTTAAAATAATCTCGTGACAACTTGGCAAGTTTAATTTATGCAGAAGATTACAACATTGAAACTTAAACGTATTGCATATATATATATATATATATATATATATATATATATATATATATATATATATATATATATATATATACATATATACATATATACATATATATACGTATATATATATATATGTATATATATATACGTATATATATATATATATATATATATATATATATATATATATATATATATATATATATATATATATATATATATATATATATATATATATATATATATATATATCTTTATTTTTTTTTAATTTTTTTTTAATGACGATTAATTGTTCCAACCACAAGGTAATTACATATGCTCCGTTTTATAGATTGCAACAAAACACTTGAAATAATGTAAATTTAGTTTTTATATGTTAAAATATTTATCTCTAAAAACATGAAACAAGGTGACCGTTGTTCAGATTATAAACGGGTTTCGGCTAGTTTTTATCAGACTAAATTCCACCATCACGTTCACCAACTGCACGTTAAGTCCACACAAAAAGACCAAGTATCCTCTAATGAATACACGGAGTGTTAGGTACACTGACCACCTGCGGGCAGACGGAAGCCTTGTATTCATGTAATGACACCAAGGAAGAACCCTTATAATGGGGGCTGGACAGTCATCTAATGAGCACGACTGACCATCACAGAAGATGTGGGCTAGAGATGAAACACCTAAACACGATATCGATTGCCATCAAAGAATAGAAGGGGGAAAAAAAACAAGAAAACTATTTTCATCCTGATCAATATCTAGTTGATTATTTTACGTCAATAAATGGAATAAAATTAAAGACTTGCTGAAGTTAAATACTTTTTACTTTTTAACACAATAAACTTAGTCTGTTGTACATGCAAACGAATCCGATTTTTTAAAGGGGGCAAATTTTGTGTTATAAATATATTTTTATAATCTCTAGACGTATCTACATATTGTAATAAGGTTTATTGATCTTTATACTTGATATAGGCAAAAAAAAAATTTCGTCAATTTTAGAGCAAAATATGTTTATACTTTTTTTTGCGCTTTTTAACATATTATGAAACACTGTGATTTATACAACGTTACCGTGTTTATTACAGTTAATCTCATCATCTTTTCACGTTTGTGCTCCAGATACACGGTGAAGTAGAGCTCGTTTGTTACATTGACTTCGGCATTTTAGGGGATAGTGTGGTCAGCAGTATAGTCAGCCGTACTTTTTTCTTAATGTTGCTCAGGTACACGTCAGGTCTGGGTGGCCTCAGTCGCGCCCTACAGACTCGAGTCCGGGATCTGAACTCGAGATTTTCGGGTCAGCAATCGTAAGCTCTACCATTTAACCACTGCGTGGCCATTATTACAGTTAACCCACGTAATTTTATTTGTCTAGTCTGCTGTCAATAACAGGTTTCCTTGTAGCAGGTCTGACGTTTTAAGTTCTGAATATGACCGTTGTAAGGACCAACCTATGTAGCAGGTCTGACAATTACCAGCTACGCTAGATTCAGCCAGTGACAGACCTCTGGACGATGATCGAGTCATTAACCTGAAGTAGAATCCATCACACAGCGCTGACAGTCACTTCACACTGAGAGCCTATTCTACGGTCTAGGTAGTTTATCTATGGAGGATAACTAGCGAATAACACATGTTATATTGTCTTGTGAATCAAGTCCATATATTTGGTGGTAACTAGTCAACACAAAGCGTAGACTGGGGCGCCGAGACGTCGGGGATAACTCGTTGGGTTGCCAGGAAAAAATCCCGTTCACCGCCAAGATCAGTGCTGAAATAGGCCTATTAGTGTTTGATAAACGAAATTACCTCTAATTATTTATCACTACCGGTTATTTATTTTGTTATTTAAGTATTTTGATAAAGTGACCTGTGACTCGCTGGGCATCGGTCTTCAGGCTTGGATGTAAAACATTAAAAATGCAAATTGTAAAGCGGACGCTCTTATTTATTTCCCGGGTCGATTTTATTTATTTTTCTGGCCGTTTGGGCACTCCTGCTCCGCCCCTGTCGAATACCGCATGTCATAAATACAGTTTGTCATAAATACAGCTTGTCATGGGTGGACACAGCTGCGTCCTACAGACTCGAGAGCGGGATTCGAACTTCAGACTTTCGTGTTAGCAGTCGTAAGCTCTATCATTCGTCCATGCCGTTCCCTTTATTACATTAACCCATTAACAGCTTGTCGTAAATACAGTTTGTCATATATACCGTATGTAAAAACGTCTTGCGAATCTAGTTCGTATCTAAAGACACGTAGCAAACATACCTTGTTATGATGTCTTATGCATTCTTCCCCATATATATAAAAGTTGTATAGTTTTGTCTCTTTTAAGGTCATTCCATTAGGGGTAGCAAAGAGAATTTGTTTAGGTTGGATGGCGTATGTGTTGGGGGGGGGGGGGGGGGGGACAGGACGCGGTTTCAACTTAAACAGACATGAATCAATGTGAAGAAAAACAATCCTATACATTTGATCAGATAAAACATCACCGCCAGTGCTGCGAACACTTTGACTGTATAAAAAGAGGTCGTGAAAAAGGTTAAGAAATTGTGTTGTGGTGTGTAATAACATGAGAACCACTTTCGTTGCTCAGTCGGCGGAAGTGCAGTTGAGTGCTTGAAACGTCATCACGGAAATGGCATCAAAGAAAAGCGTTGACGGAAGAGAAAAGAACAATTGTTGTTTTTTTTTAAAATATTTTAAATATATTTAAAAAATCCGACTGTAAAATGTATTAGGTTTTATTTCGAAATAAGGTGGATGATAATGTAATTCTTGAAGAATGAAACATGACTTTGTTGATAGACTGTTGGCTGTTTGTTGCTAAAAGGTGGGGGGATCCAGAGAGCTGAATTATGGGATTAGATAGCTATAGTGTGAGATCCAGAGAGCATAAGAGTTTTTGGTATGTACAGAGTCACTCATTACC